>NC_050478.2:127467741-127705241 GCF_012460135.2 Molothrus ater
ATGTAAGTGAACAGCAACAATCATTTTTTTCAGTTTTATTTTGCTCTCTCAGTGTTCATATCTACAAAAGCCTCTAACCAGTAGTCAAGATAAGTGTTGAACTGAGAAGTATTGATCCAGTAATAGCAGTTCAAGCTTTGACTGTGAGTCCTTAACCCTCCAGACATAATGTCATAGCCTCTTATCCCTGCCTCTTAACATTACCTGCCTATCTCTTCAGAGCTGTCACCTATGGTAATACAGTTCCAAAAGCTTTCTAATCATTACTCATTCAGGCAGCATTTATTCTGTAGCCAGTGAAAAAAGTTTGGAGTTCTTAGAAGAACAAGGTGTTTTCACTTGCAGTTCCTTCTGGGGCATCAGCATACTGTACTTGCTGGGATGCCACAACATAGAGTCAATTAAAATAATGCAGAGAGGAGAAGGGTAAGACAGTCAAGACATCATGAACACCTCACCAATTCCCCTTGAACAATGTAAAGAGACCACTGGGGTCAGGAAAGGCATTACTCTCCACAGCAAGTGCACAGAGCTTCAAGTAAACAGCTTTTGTGAATATAAAATTTATCCAAAGAGCAGGCAAACCAGAGGGAGCTGGCATCTCAAGGCAAAGTACATCACTAATATTATTCTTTTCTATAAAAAATTAAGTGGATGCTTTTGTTTGGTAACAGAACTGAACATCACAACAGTGTTAGAAATTGTCCAGGTATGTTTCCAAAACACTTGTCCAATGTTAACTGGACATCTAATCACACTTTTATTATTAAGTAGACAAAACATTTTTTTCCTAATATAGAGAATGGCAACTATGGTGCAACTCAGAAAATGGAGTAACTCCATTACTTACAACTTTTAAAAGCAATACATATTTAAGGAGAACACTGCCAGCCCAACAAGCAAAACTGATTTAAGGACAGTGAAAATGTATAGGGTATCTGAATGACAGACAATATTGCATACAATTACAAGCTGTAGATACCCATCTGAGTAAATAACATATTTCTTTGACCCTCCTGTAACCAAAGATACAGCTAGTTGCAGTCACAGTTTTAGTAGGAACAGCAGTACTTAAAACCAAAAACAAAATGCTTTTTTGAGAGAATGAAAAAAAGAAGTCATTGCACTTGATGCAAGTCATATTCTGTAATGCTCTATTATTTCTACAACAGTTATATAAAACAAAATACACAAAATCAAAGCTATGAGCTGTGTTTTCAGCTGTGGATTCAGCACCACAGAAACCTCTAGCAGCTGGTGTGCACATTAACAGGGTCTCTCTTGCCCGTGGAAAATGGTGGCTCACTGTAATATGGAGTTTTAAGTTACAGGAGCAGCACATGGTTCCTCAGAAGTGAATATTATATTTTCCATTCACATATTTTTTATTAAATCACTACATGGTATTGCAATTGCCTAACAATTGATAGGATTTAGATGGCTAAACCTAATGGAAGGGAATAGAAATCCAGCCTGGAAGAAATTTGTAGTCAGAAGATTGTAGCAGCTAACAGTTAAAGAGAAAAGGTACAAAATATTCCTATTAGCATGTTTTAAGGAATCATTCATTTAATGAACTGCTTCGAAGAGGAAAGAGTAAAATTTTCAGGTATGGTCACAGCAGACTGTTGCAATAAGACACTACAAATGAAAAGGTGAAAAAGTAAAATAGACTGAGGTATAGCAGGAAAATGAGGGCAAAAGACACAGAATGCTCTGAGAGAGGAGCAGCAGTTTATGCAGTACAAGGAAGTACAAGTTATTCTGAAGATTTATGAGAATGGATATGTTTTTAGAGTATCATGGATATTACTGTTTTTGATAGAAAAATTGGATAGAGTAGAAGAGAGACATAAGGAAGAAAAAGGAGGAAAAAGGAAATATAAGTAGAAAATGATCAGGTTATAGCCCATTGTTCTGATGGCAAGAAATAGAGCAACCTGGAAAGGTGACTGAGAAGAAATTGGCATATCTAGAGCAGGGACCACTTTTTGAAACTTCAGTTTATATGATGTCTAGCAGAGCAGGTTCTTTACAAGTAGCGCCTATGGACAATGAAAGAGCATAAATAAATACTTAAAAAGGAAAAGATTAAAATCAATGTCTTCTTTAGGAAGAGGATGAGATACAGAAAGGACTGAGACCTGGGCAAATGAAAAAATCCCAGCAATAATAAAATGGGTTGGGCATTGGTGATTTAAAAGTGAGAAATAAAATAGTGAACATATGAGGGTCCACTGCTACTCTACAGATTACCCATAGGTGAAAGCAGCTCTTGAAATATTTTAGTGTTTTATGGAGACAGGATATCCAGCAGTGCCTTTTGTCTATCAATAACACAGTGGCCCTGCCCCTTCTCTGATTATCTGCAGGAGTTTCATTGCTGACTTTCTTCTGTAACCTTTAGAGATATAGTATTAACATGACCTTTTAACTTTCAGGTGATTTGATTTCAACTGGTGGACTAGTAGTATTTAACTGATGAACCAATTAAACATCAGTCAAACAATCTGAAAAAGCATAACAAAAGGCTGAAAAAATCCCACTACATAAGTTCCTTTACAGTACACATGCTAGCTTTGTTTATTTTTTCCTTATAAGATAAAAAGTTACTAAGAAAAAAATAAGTTCATAATTATATATATATATATTTTTTTTTTTATAACAATTTAGGACACATAATACCCCCAGACTGAAATTAAGGAGGAATTAAGGTGCTTAATAATTTACAGTAAATTTTTTTAAAACTACCTCTGAAACATAGGGAAATAAATTTTATGTAATTATTATGTTTTCTGAAGTGAGAAAGGCTATAGGTATATGCAGGTATTTATTTCTGTGAACACACAACCCCAGATAACTAAATAAGCTTTTATGTATACAGAGACAATATCAATATTTGCATGCACATACACACATGTATATGCATATGTATATGCATATGCAGCTTTGTACATGCTCACACATTTTAATAACTGAATTCCTACTTCATTTATTATGCCACATATGCATTTTCCAGCAGAACATTAAGCAATATATGATTAAACCTTTTTAAGGGAGATTTACTCTGGTATTCTCAATTTTTAAAAGAAGGCTTCCTGTAAAACTTTATTAGAAATTCTAGTTTAACTTTTGGATTCCTACAGTAAACAAAAGTATACACATATTCACCTGCTCTGTCTGATACTGTGGACTCTGTTTGTGAGTTTGCCTGGTCACATGAACTTTGATTTTTAAACCACAGTCACATATAAAAACAACTTGAGACACTGGACCCTTGTCCTTGGTGTCTACAGAAGGTGTTCATAATCCAGAAAAGCCTTGAAGCATCAACGACATGAAATTTCAAGTTGTTTAAAAATTATTTTTGATTGATCTAAAGCCCATTAGCTGTTTCTATATTTTTATTTGACTCATAAACAGTACAGAAAGACAGCATCACTTTCTTCTTAGTCATTAAACAGCTGGTGTTAAAAATGCTCTATTTCTTCCTTGTCATCTCAACTGTACTGTTGCTGGAGATGACTCTATAGGCTTTTGCTTTTGTGAGGGAATTCCTGGGTAAAAAATGGTAAGAAAAAGGTAGCTTGTAGTCTAGCAGTGATAAAAGGAAAAGCTAAATAATAATTTTTAATTATATCTGGATCCTTTAATCCCAGTATTGGATTTATGTCCACTATTGTTACAAAATGCAACATTTCCAAATTCTGGTGAATTTTACTTCTACATAGCACAGTTTCCCTGTAAATGGAGTAGTAAACACTTGGTAATACTAGTACTTCCTGATATTGAAATGCAGCCTGCTTCCCATGATGAGAAAGAAAATCTTATCAAAGTGTTACAGATGTTCTTCAAATGATTTAATAAATACAAGAATATCTTCTAAGTAAATGAGGCAAATATGTCATTTGAATTCTCACAGCTTCGATAATTAAAAGCAAGACCACCAGCTGACTTCTTTTATTTTTTAAAAGCACAACTTGATCTGCACAAGGAATGCAACCTTCTTCAATAATGTTTTCCCTCACAAAGTTAAGAACCTACCTGTTGATCCCGAGGCAAATGCCAGTAGTGGTCCAATATTCATCAGAAACTTCAATTAATTCTGCTTCCCTTCAGGCATCTTACTTTCACCACAGTGGGGGGAAAAAGAAAAAAAAAAACAACCCTACCCAACCTGTGGTCATTAATATCAGTATAAAACCAGGATGATACTTAGAATGGAAGACCTGGAGTTTCATATACTTTTCTCATAATGTTTTTAAGTGGCATCCAATTAGTACATGGGGACTAAGATGTGTCTCAGTGTGCAGTCACTGCCAATTTACTTTATAATTTAAAGAATTAAACCTTCCCTCTAGCATCTCCCTTTTGCTCTTTACTAGCTTTATTGTTTTCAGCGAGCTATATACCTATGAAATGAATGAAAAGTCATACTTGATCCAGTGGAATTAGAACGCATGTCAAATGATTCACTCTGAAAGGTAAACAGGAAGGAACCAAAGCAAAAATTACTTCCTAAATTGTCAGAATATATTTACTAAATAATCTAAATGGAAAAACACCGAACCGAACAAAAAAACTAACCAAGCAACGAACCAAAAAACAAGCAAAAAAATCAACACCACGCAAACAAACAAAAAACCAAAACAAACCAGAATAAAGTCATATTTTAAGGGTTATGTACAATGCAACATTTTCTGAGAAATGGATCAATTCCCTTCTGTGCTGTTGTTACTTTGCATGATCTTGCCCAAATTGTCTTGGGTCAGATTTTCAGGACCCTTTAGTGATGGGCTGAATTTTCAGATGCATGATGTTTGTCACCTTTTATGGCCATTGCAAATAGCTGGGCTGCTAGAAACCCTTGAGGTTTCTCTTAGAAACATACTTAACTGTACAGAGTTAGAACACCTTTACATTTCTTGTATTTCAATATTGCAAGTGTAAAATAATGCAGTATACCCCACATTGCTCAGGGTTGCTGTAAAGAAAGGTACACTGAGGTACACAGAGTAACCAAATTCATATAAGACAAAATACAGTGCAAACTAGAAAGGATCCTTAATGCACCTTAATGCAGTTTAAAGGCTTAAAACCAAAAATAAACTGTGATATTTATATTACAAAACCTTCCATAAATCAGTGTTTTTTCCAGGAATGTAAATCAACAGAGCATTTGGCTGCAAAATTATTCTTTCCAATCACAGAGGCATCAATATAAAACTCTCCTGGACAGACAGCATTTGGGTTTAGTCTCCAATCTGTGTGACTGTTTCCAGCCCTCAGCACATTTTGTCTGCAATCCTTCCAGCCCTGGTCCTGTCTTACAGGGCTCATCATTTGCTAAATGCATTATTTCAGGACATAACCTTTCCAGTGTTAGGCAGAAGAAAAAGACTTAGATGACAGTTTACACTTGTACTGTTAGCCTCTGTGTGCTCTGAGACAGTCAGTGCAGGCAATTTCCACTTTACATGGAAGTGAAAAATGTGAATGAAGTTAAACATTTATAGTTTTGCTTCTCTGGTTATTTTTAAGAGGAGGTATGCACTTAGACAATAAAAGATCCACTCACCACTGACATTTTGTCCTAACAGTTTTAAAATTAAAATACACGATATTTAGTAGAATTTTTTAAACTGGACCATTTCCTTATAATTTCTTTGGATAGTGTGGCAAAAACTTAGCTAACACATTTGTGTCCAGTGTGCCTGTGAGGCAAAAGGATAGAACACGTGGGGAGCTGCTCTGGAAAAGCAGGCATTGCTGTCAGAAAAGAGAAGTAATTGAAAAAGCTCTGTTCTGCAAATGTGAGCTTCACTGTAGGCTTTCAATTTTAATCTGAGGTTCCAATATTATAAATATATGAAATATATTTTTTTTACAGAATGTTAATTATTTAGGGAGAAATGGAGCTAAAGGTTGCTTCCTGACTGTGTTCCCAGGCTCTTATTTTTAGACTGAAGTATTACCTTCATGTTTTCCTCACTGCCCAGGGTTTCAGTGAAAACAAGCCCCATGCCTTGACTCCTCTCTAACACCTTAACATTATTCCTTTTTCACAGTTACTGAAATAGGTCATAACCCTGACAAATCTATTATGCCTCATTCATAAGTACTGCAGTTTACTTGGACAGTAATTTCTGGCCCAGAGCATCACTGAATGTTCAATTTTCTCCTTTTAAAAAAAAACAAGGCACAGGTGCCCTGTTCAATGTTGTAATCGGATTGCCCATCCCCACAAAACAAGGAGGGCCAGTGTCAAGGGATATTCTGAACTGCTACAACTCTATCCTCTCATGTAGCCACTAAGCCTAAAAAATGCATGCAAAAATAAAAGCAGAAGCAACAACTGATTCAAAGCCCTACATAAAATGAATCCATTCAATTGCCTGATAAAATGATTTCTACTATTTTGTCCACAGTGTAGCTACAACAATGTTGCTGGTCAGTCCAGCAATGCTTGGATCAGAGGTTTTATTAAGTTTCCTGTTGCAGCCATCATTTGCACAAATGAAGGAAGGACCAGAAGATGCAAAGTCCTCACTTCCTCTGCACTAACACTGGGCCAGCTCTAATTCCTTCCTGTATTTGCACTGGAACAACACTCAGGGTTTAAGTTAATACATGTTTCCCAATGCCTAAGGAAAGATAAATCATAATGGTCTGACAAGTGCTGCATTGTGCTTGATTGTTCAGACTCAAATGACTTAATGCATGTCCCCAAAAGAAGATAGAGACAAGACAACAGCATGGGTCAGCTTGCTTTTCAGCCAGGATGGAAGCTAGAAAACCCATGAGCCCCTTATTGCCACAGTGATTTGCTCTGAACAGATCTCTGAGTTTTATTACTAATACAAAACACTATGAAACTGCAGATTCCTTTCCTGATACTAGCACATTTTAGTATTAACCATTCCATTTAGGAAAAAAAGTGACCAGAAATGAGGTCACCAAAATTCACTAATTTCTGAAAAGTATGAAACACAAATATTCAAACAGGATGAAGAGTTCCAATTCCAAATATTTAAGCTTTATTTCTTATTATGTTCAAAGAAAACACAACTGGCTCAGGGGAAAACCTTTCATTTTCCTTAAACTGCAGTAGCTTATTGTTGACATAAAGTATTTGGCTGTAATAAATTTTTAACTGTCATCATAAAGGCTATTATATATATATATATATTAATGACATTCACAACTCCCAGAAGTACTAGCTTTCTAGTGGAGGTTTTAACAAAATAACCTGTCAATTTTTAAAATAACTTTGCTGTGCCTTCAGTGCCAAGATTGATCACTTTATTTCATCAAGAAGATCATTAGGGACTTCTATACATGCTGACAGGTACCGTGAGCCTAAACTGCCACACTTGGCTTGAAAGCAGACATGCATGGACCCCCTCTTGCTGCTGCACACAGATATGCTATAACCTCCAGGCTACCTATGCAAACAAATGCCAAGACATTCACTACCCATTTCAGCTCGAATTTTAACTGAGTTCACTTCTGTACTGTGAAGTTCAGAATCTGGGTGCTGTGGGTGCATGTTTTCTGGACATAAGCAGTAACTGGGGAATGAGGAAGCCTCTCAGGAAAGGCATGGCCTGCACTAGACATGTGCAGTTGTGCAATTTCATCTTCAGTGGCCTGCCTTGGAGACAAGGCATTCCCAAACCAGCAGTGCTTGACTGGCTGGGTGCCCACTCTCACCTAAGAAGGACTGTGGGCTTCTTATCATGGTTTTTGTCTTGATCTAATGTTATTTTCGGAAATATGCTTTAAAATAGAATGATACAGCTGTCACCTAAATCTGCTAAGTTCACGAACATATGAAAAAAAGGTTCTTCAAAGCTGGGTTGGTGGGGTGCATGATATAAGTCAGGGTTGTGAAAGGCTGTCTTGATTTAATGATGCCTTTCATGCTGTGTATGTGATAAGGTTCATTCAATGTGTACTTTGCATAAAAGCCAAAAAAGTTAGGAATTGAAACACATGAAGAGAACACTCATATCATAATCCTACCCTGTATGTATAAGCATTATGATGGCAGCTTTCACTACAAGAATATACACTGCTTCAGAAACCTGGAAATATCCTACAGATTTTTCATATGCTCTAGCAAAGTGCATTTTTAAAAAGCACTCATTAAATGAGCCACCAGTTCACACCTCTCATTCATTATAAGCATTATGATGTGCTCTTTGTGCTCTAATTTACTTCAATTTCAGTAAGATCTGGGGATATTGAGAAGCTTGGCAGAACCCTGAACACGTTAAACAACAGGATACTGCAAGAGTTGCCTTTGTACTTTAAGGACAGTAATGGAAATTAAATAGTATTTTAAAATATGTTTTGAGATTTGTATGTTACTGTATTTTCTGAAGTAATACATGCCCACAAGGGTGCCACACTACATTTACTTGTGACTTTGGCTTATGATTACAGCTTTTACTCAGCTGAAAAATGTTAAAATTCTCTTAGCATTGTTCCTTAATGGTAACATTACAATGAAATATGGTAGGTTTTTTTTTTTAGAAAATTCCAGTGTCCTCCTAAAATGACTAACCTAAATCACAGGGAGATGCTTGCACAGCCAGCTCACTCTGGCTCCAAAGGGGCTGCTGATCTGAGCACTTGTCTAATACTTACTGTCTGCAATGCTAGGAGGAACAGTCAAGCTCTCCTCTTCTTCCAGATCTTCTCCCAACAACAGTTGTAAACATTCATTTGCCAATCAAAAAATCACAGCAAGTTTATGCTACACTGGGCCTTAAATACCTGATTAATTCTAGAAATTACCAAAATAAATACAGGCTAAGTCTTTGCTCATTGAATAAGGATAAAGTAACTTCAAAATCCACAGCCACTGGTTGCCATGCAACCTGCTATAGTATTATGGCAGAAATAAGCTGTGCTTGAATTTTCAGTGCCCTCTCGCTCAGCCTTCTTGATGTTGTGATACTCTAATGCTTCTCAGCTAACTTCCATTAAGTAGTTTTTTGTGGGGTAGTATTCCAAGGTTAAAATGATTAAATAACTTTTATGGTTGATCAAATATAAGCCCTTATTATACACAGTAGGCAAAACCATACATTTTAATTACTTTGTTATCAAAGATCTTGGTATTTACATTTCATTTTTCAGTTATAATTCTGAATTTAGTTTGACCTTCATAAAAAAGAGAAGACCCGAGATTCTTGCTGTCTTAAACAATTTTTCCCATAAACAATGAAAACCATTAAGACATGGTAGCAACAGAAACAATGCAATGAGATCTACACAGACTATTAGAAATATTTTCTACGGAGATATTTTGTTTTATTTATTTAAGCATCACCTTTGAATTTTTCAGTTTAATTTTTAACTACTTTAATTATTTTTCACTTGATAATACATTTGCTGTGTTGGGGTGATATATCAGTATTTGATAATATTGACATTACATTAATTCGAAGTTCATTTAGAGCTATCAATAGCATTTTTCCTTTATAAGAAGCATATTCCAGTATAAATACTGAAATAAAAATACTAGTTTCAGGAACTCTACAGAACTGTGCCACTAATTGATAACAAAGTAATTTTCTGCAATTAAATTGCACTAATATTTATATATGCTCAAAAATTCATGATTAGGCAAAGTTTCTATTTTGCATTTTTGGTTTCTGAAATTATTTGAAGAAGAAAGATTTCACAGACAAAGATCAGCCTAATAAAGTCTTGTTTTATATATCCCGTTATTACAGAAATCTAATGCAATTCAAAATCTATTAACCTGTACAATTTCTGTAAAAATAGATTTATTAGATGAGGACAGAAATATCATGTGCATAATTTACACTGTAAATAGATCAAAATAAAAATACTATCCTTCATTTGCTAAAAAAACAAAAAATAAAAGAAGTCTTAATATATTTATGTGGAAAGATGTTAAGATCACCCTTTGTAAGAAAATGTTTTATTTTGCCAAATTTAGAGTCACTATTTTCACTTGTCTGCTTAGATTACACAGAAATGTTAAAGAAAAAAATAAAGATAAGTTTAAAAAAGCCTTTATTTAAATTCTTAGAACCTTTTTTTTTTACTACTTTTTCTTTCCAGAGCTTTACACAGCTTTTCCCACAGTGTACAGTGATCTTTAAATATATACAGTCAAAAATATACTTATGCTTGTGGTAGGTGGTTACCGACACATTTTCAAAAATTATTTTCTTTCATACTGTACTAGTTCATAACAAATAAGGAAAAAAATACTAAATAGAAAGCATGACATTAACAACAAGCAGTAGATTCAAATAACCTTGCAGTCAAAGCTTTGTAACCTAATTCCAATAATGGCTCAAAGATACATGGCATAATAACATTTTCTCTTTTTCAGACTGTAATAATGTTCACACACAAACGCATGGCCAGACTCATCGTTATAAAATGATTGTTTAACACATTCCTTCTCGGGCTTTGTAGTCTCATGTCTGCATAATGTGCTCCTTTTAGCATCTTACCGTGCGACACTTAAAGTTAGCTCCAAACACCATCGCTATTTTCTCATTTATTTTGTTACTTTAGGGGAAAAACTCCAAACGTTCCCCCCCTCCCCAGCCCCCCCAATTAAGGAATGACTCTAAACGACAGTCGTTGCCTTCTTATTCCAGCTAAAGAGAGGGGAATGAGCTTATCTGTTTGGAAACACAATCTCTCGTAAGTCCCTCTGCAAAGGGTAGAGGAGCAGACAGCACGTAAGTGACACATCGCCTTGTGTTCCTGAAACAGATGGGGGCACCATCCAATATGCTCAGCAGCATCGCTGCAGCGCAGCATCCCGGCTCGCGGCGGCGGGGAGCGCGCGCCGACACTGCCCAGCACAATTTGAGCTATTAATAATTAGCAATGCTAAACTGCAATGACTCCATCCGTGCTGTCAGGTGTTTAGATAATGCCATCAAGTGTGGAGCCTGGCGCCCACAGTCGTTTTGTAAACTCTATCTATCAGTTTAGGAATGCATTTCAGTTTCCTAGCGTGCATACAGTCGACCTGCTGGTGAAATTACATTGTATAAAGTGAAATACTGTACTATGCAGGAGAAGATAGAAAGCAGAAAAGAACTTAAAGGAAAACTTTAAAGGATCTGTCATCAAAACTTTAAATAGGCCTTTCTCCAGCTGTAGCTAAATTATTGTACTTCTTGATACTGTTTGCTCCTCATAGCAATTGAAAGCATATGTAATTTAACAGCAGGCCTCAATCCTTTAATAAGCTGTCTTTAAAATACCTTACATGGATTACCTATCTGTAAATCTGCTTCCCATGCAGAATGTGACAGCATTATGGAAATTGTGAGTTCAGTAAAGATGGCATATACCAAAGAGAACCACATCTGCACACTGTAAGATTATACCAAACATTGGAGGTAATCTTTAGTCATTTATAATACTGCAGAATGAATAATTAAGATTAAGGGCTCTATTCTGCCCTTACTTATGTCCTACGTATCTCATAATTTCCCCCCCCCCCCCCCCCCCGTAAATTAAACAGAAAAGTAGCACTGCAAGGCTTTCTTGTTCAAATTATGCAAAGTTGGTATTCATCTCTCTGCAATTTGGTGCACATCTAAGGAAGTTTGGCAAAAAAGGAACGATCACATATGGAACAGAATCCATACTAAAAAGGGATATCCCATGTTTGCCAAAAGGAGCAACTTGCAAGTAGCACATATTTCCTTATCACTTAAAAAAAATATTAAAGAAACAAAAACCAAAAAAGACTTTCCCAGAGCAGAAACACAGTTCTAAGAGATTCTGTGCTCTGAGTCACTCTGCTGAATACGCAGCCTGCCTAGACAAAAAGAAACACAAATGTCTGAAAGCAGCCAGCAGAGGGGCAATTGGCAAGTTTTGGCAAGGAAAGGGCAGCACTAATGTTCCCTGACACTTGGATTTCTAAGCAGGACCTACTTCTGCACTTAATAATATGCAATTTCTTTGACCATTTACTAGTAGGAGAAGCAGCAACAGGAGAGTTTTCTCCAAACCTGTGCTGGTGGGCAGGAAGAGAGGAGAGAGAGAGGCATTAATAGTAACCAAGGTCCTTTGGGGCAAACCTATACACCACCAGTCAGTTATGTTTTCCTTGCCCACCCTCAGCTCCAGGAGTCTGCAGACTCTGAACATATATCTTATTCCACAATATACAAGTTCTTTACAATCCCCTTTCAGCTGGGTACCATGATCTGGGGTCTGCAAGTCCCACAGCAAACTAGACCAGAACCCAGCCCTGGACCTCACCTTACAGCCTTACAAATGCCTTTATTATTTGCAGCAGATGAATGAAATGAAATTGCTGTCTCACCGATAACCATTCATTATATTCCATCACAGAAATTAAAACCTGTTAGTGCCAGGATAATGGAGCCCACAATGAGCCTTGGCCTTTTGCTTTGCTCTGGCAATTCATGACAGCCAAACAAAGGCA
The DNA here is from genome assembly GCF_012460135.2 of Molothrus ater. NCBI lineage: Eukaryota > Metazoa > Chordata > Aves > Passeriformes > Icteridae > Molothrus > Molothrus ater. Next base: position 127,480,211 of record NC_050478.2, read on the forward strand.
ACTTTTTGGAATAATTTTTACTAGTGCCTAAGATTCACACGCATGGTTAATGTCTGCTACTTTGGAAACAGTGGCATTTCTAGGACTTGGCATTTGAGACAGCAGATGGGTGGAAATAAATTTGCCTCTGGGGTTAGGGCACTACACCAGTCTTCTTTGCCCACTGCAGAACTATTTGTTCACTCCCTCTTAGTGTGGAGCAGTAAAGATGGTGCTATTTAGAGCATCTGAATCTGAGCTTTAGCACCCACTTTATTCTCAGCATTAGCGCTGTGTATTAATGTTGGTCATACTAATACCAAAATACATTGCAAGCATGTACAGCGCATGCAAGCCCTGGAGAGCCTCCAGTGTTAAGTGATATCTCAGCTGCTGTGGCAGCTTTCTCACATAAGGAGGACACTTTCCTCCCCCCATGTGAGAGCCCAGAGAACACACGTCTTTAAATGCAGAATTAGCTAAGCAACTAACACATCATACGGCCAAATAAACAATATTCCCAAGCTTGTTAAGAGCTAAATATGGCACTTTAGAGAACAATGCACAGTCAAATGAATTTCAAGACAACCTTACCACTAAGACATTCTTAATCCTCTGGTCAGATGTAATTTTAAAATTGTACAGAAAGTGAGGAGGTGATTATTAAGGGAGCGAGAACATATTCCAGCTCTAAAACAGACATAGATAAATTGACATATGCACAGACATCTCAGATGGCGACTCAGCACAAAAAAATCACTGGGAAAAAAAAAATCCCTTTGCATTTCTATATATATTTGGAACCGTTAGTTCCTCACTGCTGCAGTAGCATTCATTTCCCAAACTTCTGAAATCCTCTTTATCAGTGAGATTCTCATACACTCTTAAGAGAAAGTAATGGTAACCTATCACTTTTAAGACTACAGCTTTTGAAATACCAGACTGTCAGAATACTGCAGGATATACAATAAAAGGCAAACGAAAGGCAAAGAGACTGGCTAGATTTTTTAATATGTTTCCAGCATCCACGATTCTATGATTAATTTGTTCTCTCTCATCCTCTTTTCAAATTGGAAGGAAAGCCTGTACCATTTCTGAGTCTAGCATTACTTCCTGCTCAATTCAGGGATTTTATTGCCACAGAAAGCAGATTGATAATGATTATTATTATGAACATTTGCAAGGCAACAACTACTGCAATATGAGGCTTATACTGAAAGGAAAATTGTTCTCAAGTACCAAGAGTAAATGTCCAGTAATCGCTGTATAATCTCACTTTTACAAAATGAAGAAAGAGGTTTTCCTTCCCAATAGACATACAAAGTGCTGGAGAACCCAGACAAAAAAACTCCACCAGAGTAAAAGCACATCTTAAGCAGTTCCTGAATGGAGTCATGAATCAGAAGAGCTGAGCATTCACAAAGTTGCCTAAATATACACAGTTCATTTGGCAACAGAACTTCCTACTTAAATTGACATGACTTTATGTTGCTTCTTCATCTGAAATCTTACTATCTGACCCCTAAAAAAATGAAAAGTTTTACAAATCTCTTGGATTGTCTTGCCAAACTGCCCAACAGTCTTTCTGGAAAAATTAGGTTAGTGGGTCGCTACTTTTAATAGTAGGTTTCTTGAGCAAGACCTAGGTCGTTTGTAGTTTGACAGATTCCTGGCAAATGCCCTTCATTTCAAAAGGTATTCACAATCTCCAGCACTAATAATTTTACTTGCATCTCTCCATGCTGTGTTTTAACTAAAAAGAGAGAAAAAGGCAATTCACAGTTCAGTACAATCTTCTTTTCTCATTCATAACAAAAACTAAAGAAAAGTTTCTCAATGAGGAAGGTAAAGGCAGAAACAGGTAGATTGGAATGCACCAAGATAGCTCTTTTCACGCTTTTCTAAAAAGAAAATATCCAGCTTCTAATTTCTCATTATCTTCACAGAAGTGCCATGCATTTGAACAGCCAGGGTGAGGAGCTGCTGCTGACTATCTGTTTAGCCCAAAGCAATTATTTTATGTTGGCTCCCAGATCATTTGTGTTGGGCCCATTTTGGAGGAACGCCAGCTCAGTGCTCGAGAACCTGCGTGAAGGCTCCATTCACCTGCCCTGCACATGCCAGGTCACTTTGGGTATAAAAGCCAGCATTCTTCTGTGAAAACAATCCATTGACCAAGGGGACAACAAGGTTAACTTGGGAACCTTTGTTTCTTACCCTAAACTTAGCAGTCTTGTGAGATGCGTATTCTGGTAAAGAAAAGAAATGAATAATAAATAAAGAATACTGTCCTGATCTGCAATATCTTATTTTGGAGCTGAGCAAAAAAAAAAGCCAAAAAACCCAGAATAGACTAGTGAGGGAGAGAGCAAGTCTTTACAACATTTTAAAGGCTATTTTTGTTTCACATAGATTTTTTTTACCACTTCCTTTTCTTTTTAAATGCATTTAGAAGACAATCTCTATTTTGTAACCTTTGGAGAAACAGAGTATCTTTGAAGAAACAATAATAGATCTACTGGATGTTGAAGATCTGCTATTAGACTTGATAGGCTGTTTCAAGGAAGACTACAACATCAGAATAAAGAAGGAATTCAAATTAAATCAGAAATGGGGATGATTCAGCTTTAAACTCTGCTTTATCTATCCATATACTTTTCTTACTATTGCCTTTGTATGAAGAACATTTCCATTTTGATTTCCCACATCTTGTTCTGAAAGAACTTCAATGCCTTTCATTTGGTGCAAGTGGGTCACTTTCCTAACACATTCTATTTGCAAGAGCATTGGAGTGATTTTTTTCAAAAGGTATCCTGTCATCTCTGATATGCAACTGATGTAATCCTGGAGAGGTGCACACAGTAGTGTTTGTTTGATCAGTTATGTATTTGACATTGTCTTCTAAATGCTATCTCTTCTGCTTCCTCAAATTCTGGAAGTGTATACTCGCAGAAGAGATCATCTGTTCTGTCTCCTTGTCTCAAGACAGAATCAACTGTACTCAAGTTCATCTAGAAGCTAATTCACCTAGTCTTTCTCTCCTTAAACACACCTCATGATGTTCCAGAGCTTCACCTTCCTTGTCTTAACTGATTTCAAGTACAGACATTGAGGTTTTTTGAAGTCAGAATGCTCATATGATGCAGTAAAGCTGGATCCATTCATTCCTCTAGCTAAAGGAACTATTTGCTTGACATTACACTTCCAAAAATATAGCTGCCTGCATTAGAATTCCTATTTCATAATTCTCTTTTTAAGTGCTGCTCTGTGAAATCATTTGTGACTATGATGATTTTGAGTAATTTATTATCACTTGCACCACTTTCCCTTTTACTCTTCATATTCTGTTGTTTCTACTCTTTTGGTAAGAGGACACCAGAACTACCTTTGAAAGAAAGTGCTGAAAGATACAGAGGTTTTTGCAATCTTTTAATTTTTCCATTCCTGTTTCATACTCCATACCTATATTTTCTGGTCCAGAATTTCTAGGTTTGTTGTTTACTTGAAGTTCCAAGGGTGAAAAAATAAATTTTCTCCTCCTCCCAGTAGAAATAAGTAATTTCCTGCAGAAGCACAGTGGAAGGAAGCTGGATATGTAGAAGAAGCAAAAAAACCCCCAAGAGTAAAAGAAAGCTTAAATCTATTAACAATAGACTGAGGTAACATCTTCATTTTATCTGTTTGTCTAATGAACATTTAAAATCAGAGATCAAATAATTACACATATCAACCATTTCTTTAGTAATAAGCCTTCTTGCTGCCATATGAATAAATGTGCAAATGCAAATAAAACTATTCCCTGCCCTGAGGTTTTTAACAATCTTAAGTGACACACACATAAGTTAATATAGATAGAACATCCTTAATATGGATAGAATTTTAAACTATATGTTTAAGGGCTTTGTTTTGTTTGCAGTTGAAGAAAGGATCAGTGCTGCAAAATGAGAAGTGCTTTAGAAACAAGTACTTTGCCTCAGAGAAGAAATCCAGGCAATCTTACTGTTTTCTAACACATCCTGGTCTATCCCATGTCCAGCTTGGGGGCAAGTTCCAGTATTCTCCTGTATCCTCTCCCCTCTGCAGCTACTTCTGAAATGAATTTTCCCTTTCTAAAAAGACTACAGATATCTCTCCCTTTCCCCCTCAGTTTACTTATTCTTGGATTCCCTTTCTGTCTCTACACAGAATACTGGATGAACTCCATACCTTTTTTTGGTCTTCTCACTTGAGTAAGATTATAATGGGTTATAGAAATCCTAGATTAATTAAAACAACAAATTCACCACTCTGTTCCATATCAAGGCTCATCTTGCCTTACTCCTCTGATGTCAAGCTCCCCAGCTCAAAACAGTTCTAAATCTGTCTTCATATCTTACTTAAGACAACTACACCTACCCTTCTTGTTTTGCCTTTCAAAAACACAGCCTTTCCTATCCATCCACACAGCAAAGATCCCCCTGTTAATTGCAGAAACCTTACAATATGGTATCTAGTCAGAATGCTGTTATCAAGAGACTTCCTTTCCATTGCCTTGACCATGTGATATCTAGTTTTGCCTCTCTCTGCTGCCTTCCCTCTCCTTTTGGATGAAACAAAGTATTTGTCCTCACTCATGCAGAGTATTTTCTTCCCCTTTCACTCAGTACCTTGAGGTCTGCTCCATCTTCTCCTGCTACATGAGCCAAGTCTCCAAATCACACTTCCTGTATTTCCAAAGCATTATCTGTGCTCTCTGCAGTGCCCTTCAGACTTCTGATACACGTTCCAACAGCACCCATAGAGCTTTTCTTCTTTCCAGTCCAAATCTCCCTGCTCGTTCTCACATAGCTACAAACTTGTTTGCTGCTGTGTGCTGAGACCAATGTATTGACTAAATATTTTCTGATTGCTTAAGCATGTTGTCTGTCTATATTTTGCTCCTCTATTTTTTCCACTTGCTTTCGCATTGCAACACATGACTATTGAAGCAGTAGCAGAAACAGTTATGAGAAAAGACGCAAGATTTAAATTTAAAATATTTTCCCTGAAAATCTAAAAACAACTGTGTGGAAAAATACGTTAAAATAACGATCAACCTATAAACAATATCTATATTTAATCTGGGGATGAGGTGACAAAATATTGAGCATTTAGTCCTGCTTTAAAGTGAAATCATTGTACAAATACAGAACTATTACAGAATTCCATTACAGTGGTTAAGAAATATAGTTAAAATATCTGAACAATGGTTACACATTTTTGTGACCCAGCCTACAAGTAACTAAATCTAAGTTAGCTAGACTAACCAATAGAAGATAACATAAATTTACTCCAGTATTCTAAGTACTTTTACTACTATCATAAAGACACCCACCTCCCAAGAAAGTACGTGCCCATTTACACTTCCCATATGTAATGAAACATGGGCTTTCAATTATGGTGAGGGCTATCCCTTGAGCTGTAAAAGAATCAGCCCAAAATGTTAGATCCAGACACAGAGAAATTTTTATCTGAATTTGAACTTTGCATGTAGTATTCATCTCTGATGAATGGGAAAAAGGAAAATAAATTCATTTTTGTCCTGAATTCATACACTATATCGTTTGAATAGCTGTAGTATGAATTCTCCCTTCAGAGTAAATATACTATGAAATACACATTGCTACTAACCTCTGCTGCAATCTTGTGGTAACAAAAGTATATTTTATGTTTTGAGTTAGATTGGATTCCAGCTTTCCAAAAGTGGAAGGAAAAGGCAGCAATCTGCTTTTCTACTCAGTTTTCAAGGTCTGATAAAAAAGTTGTAACAGGACTGTGACTAGGCTAAAATAAACATAGATAGCAAGGCATTGTTAGAAAAAAAAATTAAACAAGTCTTTTGTAAGTTTGTCAGGAAAATATCACCATGATAAAAAGTCTCCTTCTATTGGAGCAGAGGATCTTGGAGACAGGCACTGGAACTCTGCCTTTAGTGATTCAGGCTGGAGATACTTGACAATGGACTGTGCCCGAGGCTTAGCCAGCCATGGGAGCTGCATGGGGAGTGGCTGCACAGAGCTGCTGTTCACATGCATTTTCTGGTAAGATTGGCCCAAATGTAAGAATTTGATCTTTTTCAATCCAAACCTGTCTTGTGGAAGGGAAGTTGGGAGGGCCGTGCCACCCCTCCATGCACTTCAGCAGCAGATGCTCTGGCTGGCATGGCACCAGGGCATGGAGGTACCTGCTTCTGCTCAGCCACCCAGGCACTTCAGCACCCACCTCACAGAAAGCCCCACAGTTCTCTGAGCTGGGACTGAGAACTGATTTGCTCTCATAAAACATATGAGACTCTACATAAAACTCAAAAATATCTCTTTTTTTTCCTTAGGTATAGGCTATCATTTCGATATGTGTAGGAGATTCTAATGATAGAGGCAGTCTCTGCAGATTTATCAGGGCTTCCCATTAACCTTTTCAGAACCTCTTTCTCCTCAGCAAGGGTTCCTCAGGAAGCAGCTAAGAAAGGAAATACTGCCAGCACAACTGTATGACAGCCACCCTGCCAGAGATCCATGTGGGATACTGATCATCAGCGTTACAGCTTAAAAGACTTTCTTTCTCTGCAGAGAAATACAGCTGTGGTCCTTCAGGAGAAAAACGTTGCATAATTCCCACTTCTCTGCATGGATTTTTCTAAGCTGATGCATTGTCTGGATCTTTCTCATGCAGTACTTTCTGATGTTTTTGAAACCTCCTACAGACATATTTTTATGAAGTTCACAAACCATAATCCAGAGAGAAAACTGAACTGGACCCACCATTAGCATTCTCCTATTAAAGAACAGGATCAAATGCTTTATTTAGTGGTTTTCCATATTGGAGCAACAAAGATAACTGAACCTAGATAAACTATAAAAATATAAAATAAAACTACAACTGCAAATAACTTATTTTCATAAATTTAGCTGCACATTGGGCAGATGGATTTTGACCTTTCTCATTTTGTACTTTTCAATTTTTGTATTTTTCTGATTTTTAGAAAAAGCATTTTGTTTAATTTTTGCTAAGGAAAAAGACCTCTGACATAATCCACTGTAAATTCAGAAGGGTAACTTTAGTGTCCAGTCTATGGGGCACTTACATTCTATGCCATTCTGTTTTTCCCATGATTTCTTGCAGTCACAATTCCAGCCCAATTTTTAGACTAAAGTGATAATGATGCTTGTTTTCACATTTTCTGGTTTTGTATATTTATATATAATTTTTAAGATGATAAGAACTGTCAATCTCTTAAATTTAGAATGTATGTATTTAGCTTGTCATTAAAAACTTTTTAAAAATCCAGCTGGTAGTGCTGGTAGTGCACCAACTAACTTGGTGTTAAGACTACAACAGTTCAAGATGCCGTGAAATTGGACAACGGCGCTTTATTTTACACAAAATAGTATTGGCCACAAAATTGTAAGTTGAAAAATGCATGTTATGTTTTTAATCTGGCGCTAATTCTAATTTGTAGAGATACAAATTCTCTTAAAAGAGATGCTCTATTGCTATTATGTATATCTAGTCCACTATGTATATCTAAGTCCATATGCAAACTTATTCTATTTTGGTGCATTCCTACACTGAATTTATTTCCATGTTAGAAATGCATACCTCATTCTCCTCTGCAAGGAGATTCAGGTGACTGGGAGTTTGGCTTGCACCCCTTTCTACTCTGCCAGACCATAAGCCAATATTACAGGCTGCATTTTTTACTTTTCTGAGTCATCCAGATAAAAGGAAAAAGCAGTAAAATTCCCTGCACCATGCACCACTCAGATAACAAACAGACAAATAAATACAAGCAAAACAACATCAATCTTTATGTATACATTAAAATGAAAATAGAGTCTTTCATATCCCATGAGTTTAATTCCTTTTTTGTCTTTTTTACTTTCCACTTTCCTGTCCTTACCCCGGTTTTTGCCCTCTAAAAGCAAGCTACCCCTCCTCTGTACTCCTGTGGTCATGGATGCTGTTCTTATTTCTGGTGAGAGGCTCTTACTCCCTCTCTGCCTCCCCAGTAATGACAATTGATGTCCTAAATATTCTTACTTACAGCTTTCCAACAGGGAAATGCTCACTTTCTCCATCTAACCCCAGTGTGCCCCTTCCTGGCCCATATCAGTATCTTCCCAACATCCAGCAGTCAGGGGGGACTGCCTCTTTTCCTCTATAACCTTAATTGTCAAATGGCTTTGTGGGACTCCAGGTGAGTGAAAAAGCAGCAGAATTAAGGAATTAGGACGAGGACACACGGGGCTGAGCTGGGATCGGGGGCTCTGGCAGAGCTGCCGGGCAGTGGCGGCGGCGCAGCGCCCTGGCAGCCGGACACCGCGCTGGCCTGGCCTCCCACCGGCTCTGCCCACGCCTGCGCCGCGGCCAGGGAGCTGCTGCAGGAGAAGATTGCCACAGGGAATCAAAGGAAAACCTGAGGGATAAAAATGGATAGCTTCCAATTAAAATTACCATACTGTAATTTTGTTAGTTATCAGTGACAGACTAAAGTACATGGCAGCTTAACTGACAAGAAAATGTCCTTTTGGGCATAATACAGTGTACAGATCTTTGACTTTTTAGCATGCAGTGTCCAGATGGTACTCTTTTTGCTTCACGTTGCGATCAGGAGGCAGAAAGGCCATTTTGGAAACAGTGACAGCGAAAGCCAGGATAGATCAGAGGCACACGAGGCTGCCTGAATGCATGAGGATGTATCGTATCATTGCAGGTAATCCTCACATGAGGGTACGTACACTACGAAGGATATTTTCTAAAGCTATTTGCTGGAGACACTATCAAGTGCACTTAGAGCAGTGGTTTGTGTGGCTGATTAGAAACCTACCCTGCTGTTGCTGAATGCCTGTTAAGACAAGGAACATTTTATTTACAAGATGTAAAGAAAAACGATTGCCGAATAATAAAATGTTCCACTACATTCCAGCATGCTATTTTAACTTAGGAATGCTATTGTATATTAAAAAGTGATGCCCTCTCCATTTTTTCCCGCAGTCTTTACTTTAGAGATGTGCACAATGCGCTTCCCCCCACCCTACAGGAAAGATAATCTTTCTTCTTCAGCACAGCACAAATCCCGCGGCTAACTCCCCTTGTGAACCTGAGTGGTATTGACATGGGGGTGTAGAGTCAGGCAAAAAACCAGGCATCTTCTGATGAAACACATAAACTACACACATTCAAGAACAAAACAAAAATCTTCTAAAAGCCTGTGTGTAAGATAAGACTGCCTTGGGGGCAGCTCGAACTTGCGGTCTTGGCCATTTACTCAGGATTTTACAGAGCCATCTATTACAGTATTCAACAAAAAGAAGTACTTCAAAAAGGTTCTTTTTTTTTTTTCAGTTGGAAGTACAATAATTTCTAAGTCAAAATTTGGAAGTGTTCCCAGTTTTTGGCAGTAAAATGATAATACTGGGCATATCATTTTAAAGTGGAATCTCATGGAAGTTAATTCAGACGACAAGGTCACTTTTAGACATTTTTTTTCCCTTATGTTTTGGACTGAAAATAATTCCCAAATCCTATTATTTGAAGCAGGGGTACTTACCATAGCAATCCCTGCCTCCCCTGATACACATGCTACCTCTGAGATAGAGTGCCTTAAAAAAAACCCTCACAAGAATACATACCATGAGCCTCAGAATTTTTTACGCAAAGAAAAGAAAAAGTTGTGCACTAAGCAATCATATAGTATACCTTTGTACTGCTTGGTTTTAACATGAAATTTTCAAAAGTCTAAGTTTTCTTCCTTTGTACAAAACCAAACAATTTAGGTGAAAAGGAGGAAATGGATGCTGGGCTCTTTTAACAGTTAAAGTGGAGCATTTACTTCAGTGAAGTAAAACTGATAAACAAAAATCAATTTTGCCCCAATATTTCCTTGCTCTGTTTTGCACCTCAGGCTTAGGGTGCGATGGATGCCCTGAACATGGAAGTGCTATTACATTATTATAATTAAAACACCAAACCAACCAACCAAACCCAGCAATGTGTTTGCAGAGAATGGGAGGCTTATGGAAAATCCTGATTAAATTACTGCCATCAAAATAAAGAGGCAAGTAGGGCTCAGAGAGATCGAATTATCTCTAGATAAGATTAAATCAAGTCACACAAAACTGGAGGATCCATGAGAAGTATCACAGGTATAACATCATGCATGTCACAAAAGTATCTCTGAAGAGAATTTATTTATATTTTTTACATTTGGCATAATTTGATTTGACAGTGCATATCTCCAGTATTTGAGTAAAGCTCCAAAGTCCATTTATACCAAGTTTTCCTTAACACCCCTGCCTCTATTTCTCTCACATTTCCTCTCACACATAAATCCCATTCACATTCTATAAGCTGAATACTGATATACTATCAAAATGCAGCCTACATTTATCTAGAACAAAGTATAAACATTTCCAGTGTGTGTACTTAAGATTCATTTGCTTGCCAAATGGCTTTGTCTCCTTCCTTGGTTATTGTCAGAAGGAAGCATTTTGATTCAAATGACTGAATTCCTCAAGCTCAGGTACTGCCGATAATAGGATTTATGACAAGCTACAAAAAGCAAAAAGTGATCAGAGACCCTTTTTTAAACGCCATCAGACTGCTGATTGAAGGTATGACTTAGAGGCCAGACGTAAGGCTGAACACATGTGGGCATGTAGGAGATTGCCTGGACAGCTATGCTCCCATACACATGCCAAACTCCTGCTGATTTAAAAGCAAATCAGAGAGCACAATTTGGAGAGAAATATTAAAGATTTAAGTATCACCAATTCTTCAAATAAATGCATATTTTTTTTCCAGTGGAGGGCTATTCCTTTTTTCTATAGCATATGTTCTATTGCATAACGAAGCAAAGCAAAACAAAGTGAGCAAGCAAATGGCAACCAACCCTTTATTCTTCACATTGTTCCTAGCTCTGTGCCTCTCACTAACTAGCTGGTACTTGCAGCTCTGCTCTGTTTACTATTGGCTGCTTTGCTTCTGTGGAAGCACTTTGATACATACCACAAAGAACAAAAAGAGGAAAAGTAAATTCCAAACTGCAAGAATCCACTGTAGAGCATATCTAATGGCCATCTGCACTCATGCTTAAAGAAAGCAGAAAAGCACACAACTGAAAGACACTTTCCTCGATCTTTCCCCCTCTCTGCCATGTGTCATTTACGCATATGAATCCAATGCATCTCAGAGATGATTATCTGGCAGTGTCCTACTAATCTGCTCATCAGTAACAGGACAGACAGGTACATTTTAAGCATATCAGTTCCTCTGTGATTCTGAGTTTAACTGAAGCCATGAGAAATAGAAGACAAATACATTAAGCCAATGCAATCCTAAAAGATGATAAAAGCTTTAAGCGAACCACGAGAGCCAGAGCCCAACGAGTGAACTTTAAAACAGTCTATGTTAAAATAATGAAATGTGTCCATTAAGTATTTTCTTATTTTAATTTTTTTTCTGTATTGATACACAACATGAGCACATTCGGCATGTTTAATAGAACAGTACAGATGGAAAGAATAACAACAGAAACTAATTCATTTTGATTTCTGCTTTACAAATAAGAGAAAGACTTGGTCTTCTCTGAAAGATTTATGAGGCTTCCCACCATAAAGGAGCCTGGATTACAGCTATGCTTACTTTATAAAATGAAATTCTGCCATTACAGGCAAGAGTTCATGGCTGTAATTATTTCAATGCACTTCCCAGTCAATGTGTCTTACACAGCTGAGCCAAACCCTCTCTTACATATGCAGGTCATTTCATAAGAAGTCTAAGAGCTTCAACAACTTTGTGTGACCTTGCATTGAATAACACTGGAAAATTGATTTGGCTCTAGTAATAAAAGACCGTCTGCATTATCTGCATTCTAATTATAATTAATATAACCAGGATAACTGCTGTATTATTTACGATTAGAGCTATAGTGAGCACAGTGTAATAATAATCTGCTACATAATTTTTTATTGATCTGATGGCTTTATTGCAGAAAAAACAAAATGCTACACTGCTGTACTACTAAAATTGCCTTTCTAGACATGTCTGTTTAGAGGAAGAATGTTCATTTAACATTTCTTTTATCTCATCAAATTCCCATAGATTTTAATATCAGAGAGAGTATGATCCTTGCTTGCATGCTTGCTTTTCTTTTTTTTCTTTTGCAAAAGGAAGGAAAACTAGACTGATTAACGTGTCCATATTTTCTATTGTTCATTTCCTGGGAATCATTCATTCCTTGCAATTCTTTAGCAATAGCAACACATCTTCCTAACAGAATTGGGTGTACCCCAGCAATGTGGAGCTCTCCATTTCAACAGAAATCTTATAATTCTACATTAAAAAATTAAATTAAAATGTTTTTAAAAAATCAAATTTAACTGAATTAATTTAATCCTTTCTGAAAATACTAAACCACCACTTTGAAGGCTAAATCACTGTTCAATGATCTCACATTTGAATTCCTTTTCCTAAATTCTGGTGAAGTGGAAATGAAGGTCTTAATTTGGCAAAAGCAGATGTAAACCTGAGTTTTGTTTTGGTAAAACCTAAATATGGAGTGGTAAAGCTCAAGGCACCATTTGTAGGAATGCAGTAAAATATCTGAAAATGAACACCTTTTGAAATTTTGATGTAAAACTCAGAAACTAGATAAGAAAAAAAAAGAGAAAATGTTTTCTAGAAGCAATTCCAAATTGCCCTAAACTCTTTAATGCCAAAATAAAATTTCCTGTAAAGTTTGTTCTACTCATAATACATCACTATGCTTATTTTCTAATCTCCACTTGATTCCAAATAAAATAATGAAAAATGTCCATAGATAAGCTTATTACTAGACTTCAGAGTTAATATATACAAGTAGAAATCTTGAGAGTTTATTCTCCGAACTTGTTTCCAGCTGCATCAAGACAATATCAGAAATTAATTGCAATGTAAGATAGAACAAATACTTAGATATTTATAGGAAATGTATAGATATTCATGTATAGATATTCAATGTATATGTATAGATATTCAATTCTCACTTTCTTATTCTTTTCCTGCTTGTTTTCATCTCCTCAGTCTATGCTTCTGGGTGATGTTTTCATTTGTTTGCAACAGCTTCCATACTTCTTTATGAAACTGACTGCATTTAAGTTCTGCAGATTCCTACCTAATTATGTTATCGTAATATATTATTTTATTTTAACTTTCAGAAAGAAAAAACAATCAAACAAAATTCTTGCAGCTGCACAGGTATTTAGCTCTAATTTGTACTGCTCTGAAGTGTTATCAATTTAAACGCAGAGATTTGCCATTGAAACACTGGCTTGAAATAACTTGAAATAGCTCCGATTACTAAATTGCACGATCATCCCACCAGCACAAGTTTTAAACAGAATTTATTTTCCTCCCTAGGATCATCTGTGACTTCTCTGTTTAGTTGTCCCTGCATTTTTTTGCTTCTCTAATTGCTCCATCTCCAGCAAGTTGCAAACCCCCAAGTCTCCTTCCCACAGCATGATGTGCAGAAACAGGATTTTCCTTTCCACCAGGATGGTTGTGACAGCCTCTTTTAGAGCAAGCACATCAAGGAGAGACCACACAGATGTTTTCAGGTGTGGCTGTGTCTATCATCCCTGGGTACAAACCATTTACATGTGAAAGAAAGAAAATTTTCTAAACTCATTATTACTTAAAAAAAAATAATAAACCAACTTTGGGATTGAGAGCTATGTAAATTGTTGGTCTATATGTCTGCATGAAGGCTGGAGATGTGTACTTCACCAAAATACTCAACCTGAGTGCAACTGAAGGAAAGATATAGGTGGTCTATAGACTGCTTCAGTTTTCTGCATCAGGATGTCCTGTGATTCTCTGCTTTACTTAATTTTCCTTAGAAGACAAAGGAGCATTTATACTTGTGTGACAGGGACACAGATGTCCAGTATGGACATCATGGAAAATACTTTTTTCCCTGATCTTATGCCAGTCTCAGCTGTAAAACTATGACATATACAAATGGGATGCTGAGAAGGCTTGAAGTCAGAATCACATCTAGAGACCTGACACAGTCTGCCCTATGAGCTAAATTCCAGTTCCACTGATGCCAAATTAGATTTTCCTTCACCAGGCTTTGGCTGGATCTGCTCAGAGATGTCCATTCAGGTTGAGCACTGATTTCAATGAATTTGGATGGATGCAAGAATGGATGGATCTCGACACCTGGAATTATTCCAGACAACCTGCTACAGTATCTACTTTTATTATAATAAAAGTAATAATGCTAATCTACCTACACCAACATTTTGGGGGATTGTATGAATACTTCATTCGCTGAGAGCATTTGGGTTTTTCTTTGCTTGAAACAGCTTTGTAAAGAAGGCAAGAAGAGTATCTAATGCTTATTTTTCTTATATCTGAAACTGTCTTATGTCTGCAGGATGGAGAAATGCCAAAATTCCTTCTTTCAGCTGACTGCTGTGGGATTTGCTTTGAAATCTTCCTAAAGACTTTTTTTGTTATTATGTAATACCAAAAAATGAGTTAGTGAACTACTCATTTTAATGATGTGTGGTCGTGGCCTATTATAAATATATAAATAGATGCTGGACTTTTCATGACACCTCAATTCTTTCTATGTGCAGTGGACCCATTTATAAGAAGTAACAGTTGTGTAAACTCATCCTGGCTTTGAAAGGTTCTTTCTGTATCACTCATCACTGAGCATGGTTTTTCTGCGGACCAAATTTGGTCTTTTTTCAATGGCAGGTCTCAAAGGTATTCAATACCCTCAGTAGGTTTCTTACTGAGATAGAACCACTTAGAATTTATTAAATTGTTCTGAGAAGAAAACATATGGGTAAAATCCAAATGACTCTTTCTTTTCTGACATACGATCAGAAAAGAGGGAGTGAACCTTCTTCCCCATCAGAGCCTACAGATTTAATTCTGCATGTAGAAAAGAATAAGCAGATTATTGAGATTATTGACCAGATAGGTATTGTTAAAGCTGTTCTTCTGAACAGAGCTATGTATTAACTTTGTATAACTATATATAACCTTTGTGAGGTGAGACCCTCACAAACCATGTATTATCCTTAAACATGTCAAATGAAGAACAAATAAATTATTTGGGCTAAAGTAGGCCCACCTAATTAAAGTTTCTCAACAGAATTTTCTTTTATTCCTGCCGATTTCTTAAGCTCTACCTCTCAGGTTATATAATAGGTTTTGTTATACATACATAAAGAAAAAATTTGGGTTATGCTAAAAATATTTTAGAAATTTTGAAAGCATGGTAAATTGTAAGGTTAGCAACAACGAAAATTCCTACCTCTATTTGTAAGAAAGCTGCAAAGAGATTCAATTGATAACTTAAGTGAAATTGGTTAAACTCCTCACAGTTTAATCCAGAGTAAACAGTGATGAGTTTGTTTGACTATAGAGAAAGTATTAGAATAGAAAGATGTGGAGATTATGGAGGAAAAAATTCATGTCAAGAATAGTCAGAAAGCATTTATGCTAATGCTACGTTTTCAAACCATTTATCTCAGAAAACCAAAGGGGTTTACTTTTTATGTTTCTTTAGCCACAAGGATTTTGTTTTGAAAATGGGGCTACAAAGTTTGCAAAGGTCCTATGAAATGTGAGTCTCATTTCTCCTTATTATTTCAGGCCATGCAGATGCCATTTTTCAGCCCATCCAAAGGGATGCCATTTTCAGGATATAACAGGGATATAGTCAATAGAGATAAATGGCAAATCCTTCAAAATTTGCATTGTTCCTAACAAAGTGTGAGAGTGCTGCCCCGTCCTTCCAAGACCTCCCACCTCAGTTTTTACCTGAAATTTCTGTATTATTGGATGTTATTTCTCAGAATATTCTCTTCCATTAAAGAAGAGGTGGCTCTGTGTTTTTCTACAACAAATATAGAGGCTGGAAAAATAAAAAGTGTTGTGAGGTATCCTTGTAAATGTAGCGTACAAAAAAAGTGTTTCTGGACAAATACCAGCAGCAGCAATGCAAAAACACCTGTCTCCTTCACCCCTTCCCTTAGTCCATGCCTGAACTTCAAAGTCTGTTTTTGGACTATTCAAAATGCTAGTATGAATAATAACAGGGAATTACTTTTTTACACCAAACTACACAAGGAAATTAAATTAAAAAAACCCTATGCTAATGCACTGTAAAGGTTGCAGTTACAAATCACAGATCTGTTCATGGATATTTCATGAGCAGAAAAAAGGCTAAATTTGTCAGATAAATTATTCATTGTGAATTATTTGCTCAGCTCTACACTTTGCATGTGCACTGTATTTATAAATTTAACAGGGATTCTGGTGGTACCTCGGAAAGCAGCACAGTGCAAATTCTGCATATTCTGATGCAATTTCCAATTTCTCTCCCCATATATGTTCTGTGTGTGAAATTCCTCCCACACAATAGCTTGTTACTGAGGCTTTCTGCACCATTATGAAACCCACCCCCAGCTCTCCTCCCTAAACAGGCTGGACTTCAGCCACGGCTGCCTGCCCTCCCCTGGGGTGGGTGTGGGAGCCAAAGGCCAAGGGGGGCTTCTGGTGAGTCTGTAAAAAGGTGTGAGGCTAAACTTGGTTCTGGAGCTTGCATGGGGAACAGGAGGGCAGCCTGTGAGGTGTGTGCAAGGCTGGCCTGGCTGGCTGCCCTTCTGCCCCACAGCCTCCCCAAAAGGCGTGCAAACACCTTACTTGGCAGCAAAGCACTCCATAACTACTGCTTGTTTGAGCTCATGCCAACAATGATATTCAGTGCATTTTACAAGAAAAGTCACTGTGTTAAGTCCTCTTGATTCAGATGGGGCAAAATGAGAGATGGTAAGATGGCAGAAGAAAGGTGGAAAGACTCAGTGCACAGCACAGCAAATGACTCTGGAGCGAGCAGGAAAACCTCCCTGAACAAAAACACCAATATAAGTATTAAAGGAAAAAACAATCAAACAAGCAAACAGTTTCAGTCACATACCAGGTCAAATGTCTTAAATATTTTAAGAGAAAACAAGTGGAAGAGTATTGGCTTGTAGGTGAAAATTAAAATAAGCTCTAACACATAATTGTACATGATTGGCAAGAGCAGAATTTTTCATGAAGGGCAGACAGTGCTTTTAGAGAGAGAGATAAACACTTTTTTCTTTAGCAGGGATGCAGAGCCAGAGCAGGGAGATGATTTGGCAGTATATTGACTGCATGCTTTTATCCTTTCGGCTGCTTAAGTTCTAGGAGAAGTAACTTGAACAGGACTACAGTTTAATACACTGAGGCTTACACAGAAGGTATTATTTTCTCTTTGACAGGGTCCAGTGCTATTTTTACGCTGTTTGATAGAGAGCTGCTGTTAGGCCTCAGGGAAGGAATAGTGATTCTTTAAGTAGGGCTTTGCCTAACAGCAGCTTCCTCCCTCCTGCCACTTCAGCCACCTTCTCTGACATAGGAAATGCTCGACTCTCCTTTTACTTTAAAAAATACATGTCATTAACTATCTCTTTGGTAATCTGCCTAACAAACCCTGGTTTGTTTTTGCAGGATGCCTAACTCGCAACACCAGCCACTCTGTTTATTAGTCCCTTCCTCCCCACTCCAGTGCCCAGCCTCCCTGCCTCCTCAATCACATGTGTTGTTTCTCATTTAAATGAACAGTTGGATTCTTTTATTTCTTACAAGTGCTGGATTCGCCTTATCGCCCTCATTCCTTTGGGGGTTGCCAATTGGTTTTATCCACGGATGTATCATTTCTCATGCTTCCCTTTTTTCTTACAAAGAGAAAGAACCACTTCGTCAACAAGCCTCTCTGGAGTGGAAGATTAAAAACCTAGACATCACCTACCTTGCAGCGCTACTCCCAACTGGGTTGTGTAAAACTCAATTAAACTTGTCCCCATTGAATACTGCATTACAGTACATTAAACAGAAAATTCTTCAAGCGTGATGACAAAGCTTGAAACCTTGCCTCAAAGCTGTTCCTTGTAGCTTTCTTTAACATTTCAGTCTTTATGGTGGAAGTATCCCGTTGACACAACTTTAGTCCAGCTATGAAAAAATCACAGAGCCCCACAGGGATTAAAAGAGAAAGAGGAGGAGGGGGGGGAGAAAAGGGAAATAAAAAAAAATAAAAGAAAACCCTGTCAAAGCTGGTCTTGGCACTTTCCTTAGTGTATCTGTTGAAAGTATATCACCAGCAGACTAGAACCTATGAACAACCTGACAGCTTAGAATAACACTGTTCAGTCTCTTTGGTTGCCTTTCTGTATTTCGTTTTGTCCAAGAGAAACAGGTCTTTACAATCTCCCCCAATTAAAAAATTTACATAATGCCCTAAGATTGGACCAAACTTTGAATTAAGGAAGGGTACAAGTGTGAAAAAAATTATTTCAAGCCAAGAATTACAATCTTAACCCAGATGTTAGTGCTTTCTGAGGAAGTGTGAATTAAGGTCCAAATTCAAAGCCATGTGTCACTGTGATGCAAATGAAATACCAATAAACTGCTGCTAGTATTTCAAGTTTTAGCTTCTTCTCCTTATGACAGGATGATAACAAGTTCACAAAAAATTTGTTTCTACTACTAAGAAATAGTGTGACCTCAGGTAGAAACAAATTTGCAGTAAACTAAGAACTGGAAAGATTTCAAATTCTAAGGAACTACTCTAAGGAACTCTCTAAGCTGTGAGTTGTCCATGGGATAAGTAAGTAAAAATTTTATGAAAATTCCCATTTTTCTTACAAAAACCTAATGAAATATAGCCATGTTACATGTTAGCACCTTTGACTCTAAGTATATATTAGAGTTATTAAAAGTCTCACTAACTGAGTAGTTACATTTCAACAATCCATCAATATCTTTCCAAATAATTCTTTACTCTCTTGGCCTTATAGTAATAGATGTAAATAGACATGCTAAGCATCCAAATAGTTCCTAAACAATAAGGCTTGAAATGTTTGCTTCTTATCTCCTGCTTTAAAAGCCTGCATACTCATACTGAACATCTAACATTTAAAAACACTTAAAATTAAAAAAAAAAATTCCTGCATTTCAGTGACAAATGCTGTAAATCATACACTGACTATGTGGTCTGCTCAGACATGAAGAGTACTGTAGAATTGTTTTTCTTTCTTGTGCGCTGTTACTTCAGTGTATACTAAATATTCTGGCCAGACAATACAAAAGGATTTTGAAGATGCCACATGATACACAGACTATCACTCTGCAAAACTTATTTAGCAGTTTATTATGTTAAACTATGTGTAGTTAAACACTAGATTATCACCCATAGACTGCTATATAAGCTCTGAAAAAGGCAGAATGATGCATGCCATTTTCAAAAGGGAACAAATGCCTTTGTAATTAAGCAAGCCACATATCAAAATGCTGGGATTCAGTTACTTCTGGCAGTTCCTTTTCATTGCCTGAATTCTACATGAAGTCCTATGTGCTTTCTCTCTTGTGTATAAATTTGCCAAAGAGCCCTACTGCTAAGACAATATTTAGGAGCTATGATGAAAGGATGTCAAGGGACTTGTAAGTCCCTGCTGATTACTTACCCTGACTAGTGACATTTTTTTTCAATCTCTGGAGGGCAGAGTTCACTATTGTTGGGTACATACAATTTATGGTACATTATACATGATAAGAAAGGACTACTCAGAGATGTGGCTCGTTCTTCTTTAGACATTTCCTCTATGCACCTGAATTTCTGCAGAGTCAAAAAATCAGGAATGAAATGAGAACAATGAATAAGGAAAATTATGGGATGGGTCTTTTGCTCCATTACAACTGTTTTGTACCAGTAGATGACAATGAAGGTAACTGACTGCGATGTAAAAAACAACAACAACAAAAAAAAAAAGACATTGTACCAACCAACGGCTATATACTGAAAATATTTTAAATATACTGAAACATTAACAGCTGTTCCCTGTGTTAAGGACATAGCCTAACTGGTTTAGTGCTATGAAAGAAGTCTATTTTCCACAGAAAGAACATTTATGTCAGGATAAAGCAAGTAATATAGCAACTCTACAAGAATACTGTGTTTAAAAATCAAAGTTTTCTTTCACAATATCATAGGAAAGTAAGAATGTTTCTGAAGTAAATTTTTTTTTTCCTCAGAGTTTTTTTGTTTTTGTGTCCTTTACTTATGGTATTATTCTACAAAACTCCTTCACTTAGCAAATATTAACCCATTGTCACGACACTTGCCATATGGAAATAAATAACAGCAATAGGAATGCTGTACAATTTTTTTTTATTGTCTTTAGTTGGGCATGTGCATCCACTAGCTAATTCTGTGGGGCCACAGCAAATTAATTCATTGAAACACGAATCAGAGGCAACCTTTTTCCAGGATCTGACAAGTTGCTACTATGAAAGTGATACAGTTTGATAAATCAGGTGTTTGATTTGTAGCATACAGCTAAAATTTGTTTGGGCCATTTCCAAAAGACAAAATAGATCAGATTTACTGTTAAAAACTCCAGGATCTCTCTTTTCCTCCAGTATCCAACATTATTAATAATAATAACTAACTAATTAACTAACAATATTACTGACTGGAGTCTGCAAACATCAAAAGCAAATTGATTCAAATTTCTCTAGAAAGAAAGAAGGTAGAGGAACCAAGTAAAAAGAAAGAATGCTTCTGGTTATTTATGGAGCACTGTCACTCCAAAGTGCTCAAAGAAAACCTCTGCTAATCAGCTTCTATTGATTCCTCTGCAACATCAAAATCCCAGAGAGGAGACATGGGACATGGTCCAGCCATACAAAACTTACACCAAAAGATAGTAGTCCTGAACTTAAGAATTTTCTTCAGTATCTTCAGCCTGAAGACCAGCTCTTAGATCTCCTGTGTACAAGTTTAACAGCTGAGAAGAATCCCATTTAAGAATATGTTTTTGTTAAGAAAAAACTTCCCAATGGGTGCTTTTGGAGAAGTCTTTGATTACTCAGGAACTGAATCCTCTCCATACAATTAGTCCTTTGAATATTCAACTTTCAAATGTTTAGGCTTTGCAATAATTAGGGACAAACCAGCACTGGAATCATGCTTCACTTTCCTGAATGTGTTCATATGTTCTCAAAGAGAAGAAGGTCATGTATCAGCTCATCACTTTTTTAGAATCTTCTAGCTGAATATATTATAGAGCTTTTTTAGGTGTAATTGATCCAAAATTATTTTTTTCCTGCTTACCACCACTCTTTTAAAAAGGAGAGAAATGGCATTTTGAAAGAAA
Source organism: Molothrus ater (assembly GCF_012460135.2). NCBI lineage: Eukaryota > Metazoa > Chordata > Aves > Passeriformes > Icteridae > Molothrus > Molothrus ater. Next base: position 127,501,456 of record NC_050478.2, read on the forward strand.
TTTTAAGATGCTGTGGATAGTTTTTTAAAGATGTCAAAAAATTCAAGCTGCTCAATGTCCAAAGTTAATCCACTTGACTTAGATTATAAAATTAAGATCAAATCAAAAAAAGAGAATGCAGAATATAATTTCTTTTACTCTTATTTCTGTACAAAAAAAGGAAGAACAAATAAATAATGAATTTTAGGAAATATATCAAAATACAGAGCACCAGTGCCACACCTACATAAAGCTGAAGATCATACTGTGGCAAGCTAGAAAACTGTCGTGCTTCACTTGTTATGGTACACTGGATAAAACAGAGAAATAGCTGGCATGTACAAACCCAGCATTCTCTTGACTCACTGCAGAGCGTCTGATATTTAGGGATTTACACAGAAAGTACATGGAAAGAGAAAGAACCATATTTAAAGAATCAGTCTCAGCAGATCTGTTGAGAAAGTGCAAAGGATGAGAAGTGGCTTGCATGAAAGCGACAAAAACAGTTAATTCCTTAAACAACTAATAAAATTTCAACTTTCCCCCTAACTTAGCTAGTTAAACCCAAATAAAATACATAATACTTTGCATGACAAACAGTAAATTGCTCCTGGACCACTGGTCCACGAAAGACTCGGGATAGGGCTCTGAACCTACAGCCAATGCTTGTTTAGCCCTAATTAATTTCTACTTTAGGAGGGAATGAAAGATAAAAGTCTCAAAGTCATACTTCAGACTACTCTTTCCACCAAAGTAAGCCACTGAAAAATATCATTGTTTGTGATTTTATACTTCATTTGCTCCCATGATAAATATAATTTAATTGAACCTTAATCATAGAACTGACTTAGCCTTAGCAATCTGTCAGTCTTATTTTAAATTTTCATTTAATTGTAACTTGAAAATGCATTTAAACCTCACATAATTTAAATCCATTAAAATGCACGTGCAGTCACCATAAAAGTGAGCCTGTTCACATTTAAAAGAACAGATTATTAATAGAAGATGCATAGTGATCACTTGATGTCACCCTTCTCATTTCCTAGTGTAAAACATTTCTGTTTCATCTCATACTTGAAGTTCAATTGCCCATCTTATCATGTCAGTAAGTGTTTTGTCTGGCCAAAAACAACGCTATCTCCCCTACATCTCAGGAGCTTCCATTTCTACATGTCTGAATATTTGTTTCAGCTAAAGACCAACAACAATACTTCATCTTAGTTTTCAATTGAAGTTAGCATGGCTTCACCAAGGGCAGGTCTTGGCTGACCAACCCAGTGACCTTTTGTGATGCAATGACTGCATCAGTGGACAAGGGAAGAGCAACAGATGTAATTTGTCTGGACTTCTGTAAAGCCTCTGGCATGGTCCTCCACACCATCCTGCTTTCTAAACTGGAGAGGGATGGATTTGATGGATGATCTTCGAGATGGATAAGAATATGGCTGGACAGTCACATCCAGAGGACAGTGGTTAACATCTCAGAGACCTGACGGACATCAGAGAAAACTGGTGTTGCTCAGGGGTCCCGACTGGGACCAGTGCTATTTAATATCTTTATTAAGGACACAGACAAAAGGATCAAGTGCATCCTCAGCAGATTTGCAGAAGACACCAAGCTGACACACCTGTGGGTGACACACCTGAAGGATGGGATCCATCCAGAGGGATTTGGACAAGATCAAGAATTAGCCCATGTCAATCTCATGAGGTTTAACAAAATCAAATACAAGGTCCTGCAACTAAGTCAGAGTAACTCCTGGTATCAACACAGGCTGGGGGATGGACAGATCAAGAGCAGCCCTGCTGAGAAGGACTTGGGGGTGCTGGTGGATGAGAGGCTGGAAAAGATCCAGCAATGTGAATTTGCAGCCCAGAAAGCCAAACAAGCCCTGGGCTGCATCAAAAGCAGTGTGGGGAGAAGATCAAAGGAGCTGATTCTGCTCCTTTACTGTTCTCTGGTGAGACCCCACCCAAAGTGCTGCATCCAGCTCTGGGGTCCCAAGCACAGAAAGGACATGGACCTGTTGGAGTGAGTCCAGAGGAGGCCACCACGATTAGAGCGAAGGAGCACCCGTCTCATGAGGAAAGGACAAGAGAATTCAATTTGTTCAACATGGAGAAGAGAAGCTTTTTGGATGACCTAATTGTGGCCTTCTAGTACAGGAAAGGAGGATGGAGAAGGACTTTTGACAAAGCACGAAGCGACAGACAAAGGGGAATGTCTTCAAACTGAAAGAGAGTAGGTTTAGACTAGATATTAGGAAAGAATTCTTTACTATGAGGGTGGTGAGACACTGGAACAGGTTGCCCAGAGAAGTTGTTGATGCCCCATCGCTGGAAATGTTTAAGGCCAGGCTGGATGGAGCTCTGAGCAACCTGGTCTAGTGAAAGATGTCCCTGTCCATAGAAGGATAGTTAGAACTAGATGATATTTAAGCTCCTTCCAACCCAGGCCATTTCATGGTTCTATGATTCATATTAGTCAATTCTGTTAACCCCATGATTCTCAGTTTTCTTAAGCATGTCTTTCATTTTTTCAGATCTTGAATAATTAGTGCAACTGCCCTGTATGTATTATCTAGCTGCATTTTGTTTTTTTAAAATAAAAAGTTACAATGGTTAGTTAATCCAATACATCAGAATAAATGTCTATTCTAGTGTTTCTAATGCAATTTAACTTTTCAATATTCTTTCTACATCGGTTAGCACTCCATAAAATGCATATTTTTCTCTATGTTGTCTTCTACTTTCATCATTTTATTGCAAAACTATCATTCTTCCATAATTTATAAAGCTAATAGTAGTTATTTTCTTAAGGCCTAACATTGCTAGCTAGGACTTATTCTATCTTCTAAAGTCATTTTCAAATAATATTTCCTCCTAATGACTACTAACCTGTGCTGGTATAATTATTTAGACTAGATGGAGCCACCCATGCAGAAGTATATATTGCAGCTATAGGAAGAGATTTCAGAAACTTCTGCAGCTTGAGTTAAATACAGGCTGAGATGTTTAACAGAGGCCTGAGGTTTTGACTTCTGTTTATATATATGTGTATGCATGTATGCAAGTATATATGCCTACATAGTATGATATTATCACAGGAAATTATCTTACAGGGAATTTCTGCTCCAGAAACAAGCCTTGGTTCTGGATGCCACTAACCAATTCAGTCATGTGCATCACCACTCAGTTACAGAACATCTCTACTAAATCTGCTTCAACATCACAGCTTGCTTCAAATATCACAATCCATGCTCTAGCATGGATTTTTGGTTGTCAGCACCACATTGCCCCATATGCCCTGACAGAATGAAACTGAAACAAGAAAGAAAAAAAGCAAATCTGAAACAGCAAATTTTTTCCATGTTTTTTTTAACACTGAAATTACATGTTAAAAAGGCTGCTAAGTTCTCTCCGTGTTTGTAGTAACACAAACTCATTCCTTACAAATTAAAAACATATTGAAGCAGGTTGCAACTTCTCCACACTTCCTTCAGTTTCTTCAGTTGGGCAGACTGAGGGGTGCCCCAGCGCTGGTGAGAAGAAGGGCACCTGTAGGCACCAGGAACATCCTGCCTCAAGTGCAAGACCTGCAGTGAGGGACTCCTGTATTTTCTGCCATGCTGGAGTTCTTTCCATAACCTTCAGTCTCCCTTCTCCCCACTTCACTATACCCACATCCTAACCTGCCTCAAAGAACAGGGTGCAATCTCCATTGCACCAGGAAAAACAGACGTGGTCTGCAGTGCTGGCCTCAGCACCAGAGTGCCCTGCTGGGCAGCCCTGCTCCTTGTGGCCTCTGCCTACCCTAGTGGGCAGTGCTGGAACACCACGGGAGAAGGAGAGAAATGCTGACATTGATCTTTGGATCGGAGAGTACACACATTGATCCCCAGGATCAATAGAGAGGTCAGGATTCAGTCACACATGATCTCTAGCTACAGTTCTTAAGCAATTCCTGAAAGACGGTGGAGGGAGATGAATGTATGGATGACTGAAGATTATATCTTGATCCCATTTTCTGTTTTAGGAAACCTACACTCCAGAAGAGCTTTTTTTTTTTTAGACTTCTCTAATGTCAGGAAGCCTCCTTTAGCTCCTAAAGTAACAATGAGAACAAAAATGAACACAAATTGCTTTAACACAGAGTCTAAGTATCATCAATAAATAAATTAGTCAGGATCCAAAATATGGCTACAGAGTTTGAGAAGAGAGAACTGCTGGCTCTGCCATTGCCTGCGCAGGCAAGCACAATAATCGCCTACTGGAGTCTCCAGAGTAAGAGCAATAGGAGCTTAGGGACCTAATAATAAATCAGTGGCTTGTAGATCAATTAAGTGGCCAAGAAACACTTGAATTCCACCCATTGTGCCCTAATAATGGCCTTGCTGGTAAGCTGCTGAAGACTAAACATATCCAACATGATTTTAATGCTGCATTCCAGGTAGCCCAGCTCCACTACCCACTTGGAAGTCATAGCTGCACATCACACTGGTTTTGCTGGGAGCTTGGCACCTTGAATGTTGCAGAAGGGTCTTCTCTTATTAGCACCAGGCTTAATCCATTTGGAAATAAGGGACATAGAACTCTCACATCTCACTGTCCATTATACACACAACCACCTGGAACAGGGGAAGAATGTATTTCAACATTTTTCAGCTTTTCCTTTTACATGGTACACCATTAGTTTGTCTTGTATCAAATACACAGTAGAAGTATTTAATAGGATTCACCATAAAACAGGCTGCAGATTAATCCAGCCCTGTCTCCTCACATACAGACATTTTATACTCAGCACCAATGGAGCTGCCTGCAAAGAATGACCCAGGTTTGATATTAGGCTTCTAGGTCATGGTTTCACCTTGACAACAGCTCTTTCATTTCAAGCTGTAACATTTGCCAGGATCCCTAAGGTGTTTTCATTTTTGTCAGGAAGTATAGGGGAAAAAAAAAAGTATGAAAAAATGATAAATCTTAATTCACAAGCTACAGGACTATCTCTGTGTCTCCAGTACAAAACTTAAAATCCAATCCAGGACCTGGATGTGTATTAGGAGGCTGCAGATTTAAACCTTGTCCACCATGATCAAACTGGATTTATGGAGCATCATAACTCTCCAGACACCATCCAGCAGCTTATTAATTTAATAGACTCCTGTCCATTCCATGATGTTCCTGCCCTGACAGTCTCTCAAGATAAGGTGAAAGCCTTTTGACAGGACAGAGTGCATATATATTTTCTTCTGTTTTCTTGTGGATGGGGCTGTCGACAACTTGAAATGTGTGGCTCAGCAAATTTGGGGCTTTTTCTTCCCTCTTGCTTTGTAGGGAAGATGACAGAGGTAATGGTACCCAGGGGTCACAAGGTTATTGCAGTCCTCAATAGTTACTGAGCATAATGGCTAAAAAAATAATTAAAAATAAGACACATTTAGCCTATATTTCGTATCCTGAAAATAATGACAACATTTTTCTTAAAAAAATTCTAAATGACTGATTCTACTGCAAGTGACTTAGAAAAATGAGGGAGAACTACATACATTGAAAAAAAAATCTCTGCACTCTGCTTGCGTTTATTGTTGCCAGTGGTCTCAGTGTATGAAGCAATGTTTCTTTTCATTTGGTCACAGTGTGAAGTGCAGACTGGGCTTCTTTTCCATCCTGAGCATGCTGTCATAGGTGTGTTTTAGATTCAGTTTACAGCTTTTTATAGCTTCAGTGCAAAATACATAATTCCATGCAAATCATGTCAGTATTCTCCTATTTCCTCATCTCCTCAAATGAAAAATAATTCCAAGTTTGAACTATGAAATACATGACACAGTAAGTGGTAAGAATATAAGAAAAAAGATCCAAATCAATATACATATAAGAACAACTCATACATATAATTTGGCTGCTATGTAAATGAAATGCACTAATAATGAATAAAAGCATTTTCATATTAGAAGCGGAAATTTAGTTGTACTCTGGTATTTCTTGTCATCTTCCCTTTATATCATGTGTATATTACGTATATATATTATATGCACTGTATATTATTACATGCCCTTTAAATTCTATATGCTTAGAATTTAAAGGGCATGTAATAATATACAGTGTGCTATTATATGCATATCCATAAAGCTGCATAAAATAACTTTTTTTTTGTTGATATTAATAAAATATACAAGGCCCTGAACTCTAACTCCCTAAAGCAGGAAATACCTCACTGGCTCTATTTACAAAGGTAAAAATAAAATGAGGAAAAAGTACAGTCCTGCTCTGTGAGTTCTTTGAAGCTGAATGGTGTCTGAAGTCCACAACACTGTGACTGCCATCAACAAGCCATAAGAACCACTAGTGATGGAGGCAAAATATTTTCTCCTTCTGTGTCCAGCAAGGAAATTACCAAGACTGATTTGCAATACTTTCACTCATAACAGTGACATTTGGCATCCCACTTTCTCAACAACCCTGTAAAACCAAACAGGGAGCCCAACATCCACTTACCAATCATGCCCTTACGTCTGTACCCACATTTTCTTCCAATGATTGTGAATGCAGATATATTATTCTCTAATAATATATATGCCTAATGCCTACATATTATTCTATGGAAGCATTATGCATATATATTATACTTCTCTTGAGAAATACTTTGCAATTTTTCATTGTGTAAATGAAATCAAAACAAGCTCTTCCACAGACCTTAGATATTAGGATGTCACATGTGTTCTCTTAAAAACTCAGATTTTTTTTGTCAGTGAATTCAAAGAAGAAACAAAAACCTTTAGCACCACCAAAGGCTTCAGCACATTGTATAGCTAATGGAGGCATCCTGTAGGACAGCAGATGCTGCAGTTTTCTAACTCTCCAGGTGGAACAGACTTAGTAAATTTACTCAATTTGCTTTTTAATAGTATGTGGGAAAAAGGCCCCTTGCAATCTAAAATATATGCCCTAAGTTAACCTTTGGCCTACTAAACAACTTGTTTTCTGACCCAAACCAAATTATACTCATATTCTAATGCAGCAGTGTTTAAACTTCTGATGGCGTTTGACCTCTGTCTCATTAGGGTCCCTGATTCTGTATGTCTGTGCTGCAATTTACCATTACATGCCTGAAGTTGCAGAGGAAAAAAAAGTATATGCTAGCTGAAAACTCTTGCTAGGGAAAACATGGTATCAAGGATCTTACAGAACAATCAAGAAAAATAATCCTGTCACCAAAAATTTAAGTATCCTTCTGTTGCAACAAGTGACTTTTCCTCTACGTTATAAATTAGAATGTTTACTTTAAATTAGCAAAATTAATTAAAAACTGCCTTCAATTTTTCCTAGTGGTTTTATATAACCCTTTTACAATGCTCGTATTTTCAGTACATGACACATACATCAGCTAAATAAGCTGCCCCAGTATCAGTGAAATAAGCAACCAGTTATGTGTTTACTGACTTTCTTTATGTGAATTATGGGGCTCAGCAGCCAGTGGAAGCCCCAGAAGGGTCGAGCACAGCCCTCTGCCTCCAGCCCTAACTTCTGCCCTGCCCTCTCCTCTGTGCTGCCTTTCCTCAAGCTTCTATTAATAAATTAACTACATGACACAATTTCAACGTGGGCAGCTGTCATTTTAACTAATATCGTTCTGTAAATCCACCCTAGCAGGTTTCTTCTGTATTGTGATTGGAGAATAGACTTTTTTGGGCAGCTTTCAAAAGCCACATCTGTTTGAGCAAGGACCTATTCCTTAGCTGTGTGGAGCAGCACTCCCCCGAAATTCCCTCCCCCCGCTCCCCGTTTTTTTGTTCATCAAAGAAAATGACAATTCTCGGATCTCACCCTTAGGCAACATCCTCCCTAGCAAGGATTTTGTTATAGTCACTCAGTGGGCACCGACTGTGATTTCACTTACAGAGAGACAGAGGCTTTTTATGGCACTCAGTATCCTGTGTCCGCACCACCAGCACAATTAACGGGAGCACCCTGTGGAATCACTTAGGGAGATGTCACGCAGTGCCTGTGCAACCGTGCTGGGGCAAGGACGGGCTCTTCCTCCTCCTGCATCCTCTCAGAAATAACGAGGGGCATAAACTACTCAGTGAGGCCAGGCAGAGGAGGAAATAACACCAGTAAATCACTAATGGAAATGCAAAACCGAACACTGCCTCACACAAACTGAGATGACGGCTGGCTTAAACATGTGCGAGTCAGTGCCTGCAGCCACCTCCCTTTTGGCAGCCATACCCGACCCCATCCCGTCATCCCGGGCACCAGCACCCATCCCTGTCCCTCCAAGGGGCAGCCTGCAAAGCCATCATTTCCTAAATTAGGATTTGCAGCAGGAGCCGTGCCCCACGGCTGCCACCTGGCCAGCAGCATGCTCAGTGGGACGCAACGCAACCCGACCGGCCCAGACACACGTTACACATGTTGGCTTTCCTGCACAGAGTTATCCTGTGGTGCTCTGCAATCAATTACTGTTATACCACCATCATTAATAATTTTCTTAATGAAAATGATTCTGTTGATCTCCGTTGTATTTTAATTATCAGAGTTAAGCATAATTACACTGCAGCTCTGAGCTGGCATGTAGACTCCTTTAGGGCGCAATTTTGTTTTAACACACTGATAATGTAATTTTACATTGTGTCAGTTGTTTAGTTATTATCCAGTCGTACAATTCTGCTGTATTCCTGATAACAGATAATAACCTTAGCACCTCCTATATCCTGAAGTCATTTAAAAAGCAATATTGGAATTTCACAACTAGCTAACTTAATCGCCTTATGATTTTATAATTCTCACAGCTAAATATTTGTACAGACACCCTGTTTTAACAATGCCACTAAACATACAGTATCCATACATTTCACATAAATAGCTTAAATAATATCTAGAAAAATGTCTCTTCATGAGCATGGCTTTTAGTCTGTGCAACTGTGGTTTTTACACTGTTTCTATTCTGGTCAGTCATAATTTATTTTTTAAAATCCTTGCCGTTCCAGTGAAAGATTTGCAATAAATAAATATCCCGGCCCCCTCCTAGCTTGTGGGGAGACTCTTAACTGTGGTCTTAGAGATTTTCCAGGTCTGCTGCACAACTCTGTTAGGCAAAAATGCTTCTAAAGTACACAATGTAGCAATGATGATACAGTTCATGCATTAATACTTCCTACCACTGCAACTTGCTTGAATTATACTGAAGCCTTTTTCTTTTAAAGAACATCTATTTCTAAATAAGCTTTAATTCATAAAATCTGTCTCTTAAATCTCAGTTTCTAGGACATATCTCAAATTACTGAATAGACTTTCTGAAAGTCCATTTTTGAAACAAGAGAGAATTTCACGATAAATATTAAAACAAAAACAGCATTCCTTTTGAATGTAATTACAGTAGTAAAAACTTCCTTTAAGAGAATGGAATGGAATAATGGCATGTGCCATGAATATCCAACTTGTATCAGAATTTGTAAAATGGGATAATAATTAACTATCCCTAATGAACTGCTTTTCTCTTTTCTAACTTGTCCTAGTATTGGGGAAATGTAGTTATAAAAAATACAGGTAGTGATCCTAGACTAAACTGAACAATTAGAATAGCACTTATTTCAAGTACTGAATATTTATTCCATAGCTATTCACTTTGGATGTACTCTGAAATGTGATTATAAATACATGTTTTCTTTATCTAAAGATTTGTATAGAAGATGACTTGTGATTGCACTGTAATAATTTAGAAATATAATCCCATTTGTGTGCATCATAAATAAATTAAAAAATAAATAAATATGCACATATATATATATGCATACATATGCTTTGTTTGTTTGCCTAGGGAAAATAAGTATCTTAATCAGAGAAGGAGAGTATTGAAGGCAAATAGGGACTTAGCCAGCTCAAATTCTCTTTCAATACAACCTACACTCTAGGCTCCTGTCCCTGCGATTCTGTGTGCAATATGTGGGTGACTAGAGTACTCCCAGCCTCTAGTGAATTGGAAATCAGACTGACATTCCTATGTTCTCCTGAAGGATCTGGGGAAAATTCTGCTCTCAAAGATATCTCTGTAATGAGCTAAAAGGAAATATGCTTCTGAGTCAGCAACTGATCAGCCAATACTATGTACTGTTAGCCAGTTCTAAACTTATCTTCATCTCAGAAATGTGCCAATTTACTCCACTCATCTCATCATGAGTTTAGTATGGAAAACAGCTCCCAGGTGACCAAATCTGCTACATGGACAATTCCACACATTTGTTCAGCTAATTGCCTTCAGAAATAACAACGTATTGCTAAGCAAACTAACAAAATTATACACATGCAACTACAACATAACATCAAATTACAGCTACATGCCAGCTGACACCGTTTCATTAGAAGTAATGGCACTATAGGAGACAGAAAGCTAACACAAATCAAAGAAATGTAATCTGGAATGATGAGATACAAATTGAAGGGAGAAATATCATTCTATTTATTTATTTTACCATCTTCTATTTGACATTGTTTTGTGATCCAAGCCAATCAATCTTTCTAGTACAAAAATCCAACAGAGCTTAAGGCAAGGGTAGATGCTTAATGACCGACAGAGCAGCCACCTCAGAGCACAGAGAGGAACAGAACACAGTGAAAGCAAAGCATATCTACAACTTACTTCCTGCATTAGTTTAGTGAAGCAGCAGGTTTTTAACATGTATTTATCCTCAAATTAATCCTCATATAATGCATCTGTGGTAGAGATGCTAGAATTTACCTTGAGTGCTGTTCAACTGTCTCATCATACCTTGTTAACCAAGTACTAAAATAACCAGCATGATCAGTGAAACAAAATCCATCACCTTTAAATGAAAATACCAATATTTTGGGTTAATCAGATTGCATCAAACTGAAGCAAGTCCTTACTATTTGAAAAAAAAATGTTGTATTTCAATAGAATAAATCAGACAGGACGAAAACTGTCTAATGAATTAGTTAATGCTTGTAAAATACTTTGAAGATGGAAATCCAACTGGTAAATACGTGCTAAGTATTATTGTAACTACAGAAAGAATATCATACTTGATAAGACATCATCCTATGGGAATTTGTAGGAGCTATGTTTTAGAGTGAAAGTAGGTTCCCATTACTTAAGAAGTTTTTGCAGAAAAGTTTGCCTGTGTGTATTCATTATGAGTATTATACATTATGAATGCAGCTCTGGATTCATGCAAAAAGCTTCAGTGTGTTTGATACTTTGCTGCTTCTTCCACTTGGGCTGCAATCAGCAAGCTGTGAAGGGAGGGCAGCTCAACCTTTTTTAGATCTGAGCCCAGTTCTCTAGTACTGCAGGTGTTTCAGGTTGTAGAATGAATGTGTTGACATTCTGTAATTATAATAGAAAGAATTTATAAGACCCTGGTGTGCGACTCATTTTTAACATGCAAATTCCCTGTTTTCAGCGTTTCAACTTTCAAAGGCTTGTGGCAGTTTAAAGGCAATCCTCTTATAAGTGTATAAATTGCAATGATTATAGGAACAAGTTGTAATTGTTTCTAGTAAGTTTTTAGGAGTCTTTGATCTTATGATTAGTGTTTTTGTATGTTAATATATTGATATGGGTGCTTATTTGCCTGGATGCTTGTATGCTGAAATGGTCACTAGGTTGCCTCAGCAAACAAATCTTTGATCTCAGTAGGTCTGTTTGGTTAGAAATAAAACCTAAAAGAAATTAAACAAGAACAGTGCATGTTCTAAAGTATTCACAAAGTGCTGAGATTGGTGATTGAAATACAAGGAAGAAAAGTCATAGTTTTGCAACCTGATCTGTAGGGTAAATGCCAAACACAGCTACACTAAGTTATTTTTGTTCCATGTATTCAAGTGGTGTTTTGTTTCTCTTTTTTTTTTTTAACATATTGTAATGATTCTGTAGCTGCATTTAGAAAGCTTTTAGAGTGACTGCATCAGAGTGGTGCATAGTCCATGGTGCTATGGACTGAACCCAAGGCTCTTTGTGCTGTTTCGAGATGCAAGACAAAAACCTGCGTACCTTGAACCAAAGGAGCTCTTAGATGTGGTGGGTTAGATAAAGCATCTTTGGCAGGCAGCCTTGTAAGAACTTGTACTGACTTGAACAAATCTGAAAATTCACGTAAGACACAAGTGACATCCATTACCACTCACCAATACACTCCAGTGAAGCATCATCACATCATGCTGCTACACAGAGACTGGAATGTCAGAGGTAACAACCCTGAAATCCAGTTCCATTTATCTTATGCTACCATGATGACATAAAGTCTTTCCATAGTTCAATCAAATTCTCATTCTTCATATGAAACTGGATTTCAGTTAGTAGACTACAACGTAATGTAAAATAGGGAAATGATATCCAGTATGCCCAAACAAAAATGTCAAAAGGAATTCACCTATTCAAAGTGTATAGGTTTCACTGATGTTTCCCAGAGGACTAACTCTCAGAGATAAATGGATAGTATGTTTTATGCCAGCTGTTGTCCTTCATTGTTTATAAAGCATTTAATAAACCACAGGTACCATGTGGGTTTTTTATATCACTAAAAGAAAAAGAAGGCGAAACCGGAACATGGAAGAAAAATGGGAACAAAACCTGACATTAATTTTATAAATTATATATTAAACAAGTATGCAACAGGTACATATTTATCTCAGTAGCTTACACAAGAAAGTAAAGAAAAAAAATCACTTTGTGTTTACCTTTGCTGTACACAATGCAGTTGTTTTTGTTGTCTTCTACTCCTTGCCAAGTCACATCCAGCAGCCACTTGGGGCCAGCAGTCAGTACCATAGGGACTGAAGCCTTTGTCTTCTGTAGGAAGGATGATAACAAACAGATGCCATTTGTTCACCTTGATTAAGAACTTGAATAATAATGGTAATAATCATTTTATTTGCAAACAACAAAATCTCGAAACCCATAAGCCGAAGTCTTATTCCCCTGCCTCAGGATTTTTTTTAAAGAAGGTACAAGCAGGAAGCTTTAGTTCTTTCATTGATTGAATGGTGAAACTATTATCAAGGATTTTCCGAATGATATTGGATCAGATCTCCAAGATTACACAGATCTCTGGTGGCTGAGAATTATAAAGGGAATGCAGATGACTTTCACAGCAAAGAGCCAAGTGTTTAGAAGTGAACTTTAGATACATTGTGCCTCATTATCAATGGGATCTCACTATTTCCTGAAACAGACAGGAAAGAATTTAAAGAATTGGTATCCATTTCAAAGATCTGTCCTGGGTAACATTTGTATTATCATAGGAAATTATTCTGAATGGAGAATGAAATTTTTTCTCCCTTTGCCATGTGCTGATGTGTGATTTTATTATGCCTGAGATACTTAAAATGCTAATGATTCACTGCAAAAAGACTATAAAACAAGTTGTATTAATACAATCAAAGACTTAAAAGTAAAGCATGACATCATCACACCTGAAAGGCATGCAGGCAATTTACCATCTCCTGTCAGTATTTCAGACTCCATACTTAGGGATTTTTTACTTGAGGCAATAAGGCAGAGACCTGAAATTTATTAAAACTTAACTCCTTTTACTAATCAAATGGCAAAAATCCTGTGGGTAATTCTGAGTTTGTCAGTATGTGGCACTTAGACTTTTATCAAAGACAGTTCTTCTCCTCTGTATCAAGAGTAAAACCACAAAAGAGAGTACAAAGTAAAACAGTCACAACGTAACTTTTAATTATTTTTTCTGGGATTTAGTTCTGTCCAAGACATTCTGACATTTTGTAAGATAATTTAATTATTTTTATACTCAGCAATAATTCTCTAGTTGTCTCAACCTAGTTTTTATTGTAATATTCTGTATTACTGACCAAAACAAAAAAATTTAAGATACAAAAAATCCTATTTTCATAGCCATTCCAGATGCTTTGCCAATATTTATTATTGGTAAGTATTCTAGAAATGCAGTGAAGAATAAAAACAGTTACAACAGAACATATTACATTCATAAACGATACCTGAAAATATTTATTGAAAACAAGATATTGCTTAAAACATTTTAGTTATATAAGATTAAATCAATAATATATATTTACTATAATTACATTAATATATTAATAAAGATGATAGAAAAAGATTAAATGTCACAGGTCTTCATATTTTTGTGGGATTTTTATCTGTTTAGACTGTAATACTGTTTTGTCAAGTACACTACATCTTACTTATTTTCATTTCAGATTTTACATTTTTCATACAGATGTTTGTGCATAAGTCACACTTCTATATGCACCCCCTGACATTATTAATCTTCCCTATGTATTGGGAAAAAACAAATAGAAATTATGAATGAAATTAGGAAAAAGGAAGGTAACATCTAGCAAAAATATACCTATCTAGTGTAAAAATACTGAAACAAGAGACATGCAATGTCTCAACTCCTAATGCTGCTTTTTTTTTTTTTTGGTGGGAAGTTGCAGAAAGTATGTTTTGCTTATATGGAGTATTAAAAGAGTCAACCCAGCTGCATGCACTAGTATTCTTTATTTCTAATTAATAATTGACCAGTAAACAAAACAATTTTATTTTTTTAAAATTCAGTTAAGTTTCTAAGTAAATTATCAAGAAGCCTGGTATTGTCAGTTATTAAATCAGTGTAAAGCATATACATATGGGCTACATAGAAAAAAATGACAGAAAAAAGGGAAGAACTGAAAAAGAGATGCAACAGATGAGATGAAAGGTAAAGTAACAGCTCTATCTTCTATCATAGAAAAGCCTGAACTTTACTGCAATTTACTCCAAAACAGTACTAAGGCTGCCACGGGAACAATTTAGAGTGGCTTTCCTCACACAGCTGAGAATCATACCCAAATTGAATACAAGCTGTAGCAAGAATGTTGGCAACTATGGCTGCATAGCAATAATGCATAAGAGGAGGATCAGGACACACTCCAATACTTGCTGCATTTCTCCAAGTGCCATTTCAGTCAAGCCTTTAACAAGTTTTTGTGCTTATATGTGCTTTCAGTCTCTGGTAATCCCAAGTACAATCAAAAGACAGTGAAATATTATCCAGCTAGGAGACTTTTCCAAGTACACCACAAATTATTAAGACATTCAAAAAAGGCTTCGTTTTGTTTTTTTTCCAAAGTTGGAGGCCACGTTAAAAAAACAGAACAAACCAAAATTCTATCTTTTAAGTGCAGAAGGGATCATCTATTTAATTTTCACAAGATCTAATTCCTATTTCTGGTTTACTTTTTTCCAGACGTTTGACATTTCATTGTGTCTCTTCCATCTCTAAGGGTATTATCTGCATTAAGGTGGTATCAAAAAGCCTCAAATAATATCAGGATCTTCTTGTGCTGGGCAATAGTTTATCTACATAGACAGGACAAATAATATGTCCTGGGAAAGGATTATACTTAACCATATACTGCTGAGGAAGAATGAGATACAGAGATACCGTTTGACTTTCTCATGGAGATTAATTTCTCCTTTAGTAAGTGGTAGGCTTAGTCCCAGGCCACTGCCCCAGTTTTCTCCAGACAAGGAGAGGGGCCCAGGCCTCATCCCTTCTGAGATGAAGCAGCGGGGGCAGCAGGTAGACTTAGCACCAGCAGTCAGTATTTGTGCCTGCTTTGCCATTTCCCATTTACAGGGCTTTTTTGGAACTTAAAGAACTCCATGGTTATCACTAAATTAGCTTCCAGGTCAGCTTGGCAGCTGAACTTGTAATCAGCTCTGCAGCTGTAAGTGGTCTCTAAACACTAGAGATAGGCTGGAGGAGGAACAGGGTGTTTCATCTCACAGCTCTGCTAGCCCAGAAGAACTGGTGGACACCTCAAAAGAATTTCCCATTCTCCCATAGCTCTGCTCCCAAGCTGCACAGATATGTAAATAAACTTATTTTAATATGAAAGCAAAACTTCACAAGACCCCAGCTGCTTGTAAAGCCTGGCAGCTCCACTGAGGGATACCAGCAGTGGCTTCCCTTTGATGCGCCTTACTGTCATATTGTGTGAGCTGTAAGGCAGGTCAGGACCACGGCAGCAGTTCTTGGGGTCTGGCATCCTGTGAGGTTTACACATTCGTAGGTGTTCACCACTGAGAGAATCTTGCTCTGGTTGTGCCTTATTACATAGTCAGAACTGAAGCAAGCCTGCTGATTCAGGAAAGGCCTTTTCCTTAAAATGGTTAAAATGAAAAGACCCCAGTCCAAGATAACAAGAAGCTATGGTTAAATCAGTCATGCCTTTATCACCTCAAGATTAGACTACTGCAATGCGCTATACCTGAGGCTACATTTTAAATCCATTTGAAAGCTGAAGCGGGTGCAGAATGCGGCAACCCGCTTCTAAAGCAGGATATCGTGCTTTGAGCACATTACACCAGTGCTTTTTAATTTGCACTAAGTGCCTGTGGAATTTAAGGGACTGGTTACAACCTCTGAAGCCCAGGACCTGTCTGTTTGAGATACCTAATTGAGACCTGCCAGGTCGTTTGTCTCAATGGCACAACTGCAGCTGAGAACCACCAAGGAACATGAAAAAGGGCTTTCTTGGCTTGACACGGAAGAAAGTCTTGGCAGGGCAACATGTTCTTCATGACAGCTCTTTTACCTTTGGGACATCATCCTACTTGAGTGTTCATGTTCATGCTCTCAGAGAGTTCTATGAAAATCATCCTGTAATTCATAAGATTTATTTGTCATACTGCAAAATTGACTTGGTCATTCCCAAAACAGTGGTGGTAGGTGTTACCTACTTTACACTTTTGTTTGGGTTTTTTTAAAGTACTAGCAGGAATATCTCTAGCTTAAGAAATGTACCTTTTTACACACAGGGAAAAAGCTTTCTTGATACAGAAGCAACAATATTGCAGCTGTTTACATATAAGACTCCAGAAACCAAACATAATTTTATTTCTTCCTCCAAAAGAACTACTACACAAAAGCTTACAAAACATTCTCCCTGCTGCCTAAGTATAATCACGGGGATCTGCTAACATGGGTGTCTGTAAGATGGGGCCATACAGTAATTACCTCACATTTTTCAAATGAGGGCACAAACATAGACCCACAGTATTGTTCACTGCTCTACACTAGGTAACTGTACATTCTACACTTGAGCAATGTTTCCCTGAAGATGCAATTTCCGCTAATGTTTTCATGCCATAACTAGACAAATTTGACAAGGACAAGCAGGGTCAAAACTGTGATCTCTCAGGGAACAATTAGAATTAGCTAATGAGGATAAAAGAGGTCAGGCAGGCATCCACTTTTCACTAACCTTTGAAACAACTGGACAAACAAGAGAGGTAACCCTCAATAAATGTTTATATTCAGTCAAGAGGTTAATGGAGATAAAAATAGCCATCACAGTAAGCCGAAAATAGTTGTGCACCCTTGCTAAATGGAATCAGTGCTGACAAGTAACATTAGATGGGCTCCTCCCTGCAAAGATTTCTAACATATGATGTGTGTGGCCTGGCAGAAACTTGAGGAAACCCCCACGCTGAAGAAAAATACAGCATGATCAAGGTCTATGAAATTCTGATGTCAAATGCCTGATCAGTGCTAGCAGTTTCTTCAGAAGCTGTGCTACTGAGCTCATATTCAGCAAGTCACTGTGACATGACCATCCTGTCCTAGGCATGGTGTTCCAAGAAGTGTTCAACATTATTTAAGGAGATGTACTGATACTCAAACACTTTGTTTCTTACTTACTGTATTTTGATTCCTGCAAATAGATTTTCTTCCTAAATCTTCCAAAGAACCTGAGTTCCCATGAAGGATACAGAATTTTACCAGAATATCTTCATGACCTTGGAGAAAGTTCCAATGCCCCCTTGGCAGAGTTAGTTTATATAGTCAATTAAAACCAAGAGTGTACTGGGAGTAGAGCTGTAAACATATCTCAGGTGCCTTCAGATATGAGTCTGGGCTAGCAAAACACCAGTTAATACACTGACAGAAGTTTCTTCTTTGAAATTCAATTTAAATTCAATTGGATCATCACAAGGTTGACATGCTGAAACTGCAGAACATCCCCTCTTGAGAGATTGAGTTCACCTTTGATGATCACCATACTCAATTCAGCAAACTTTGTAAGCTCATCAACTCAATTCAGTTGGGAAAGGCTCCTAAGGGTCATTCTGGACAGTGCAATAACAGATATCTGTATAGGTCTCAGACTATCCCTGATTAATTAATATTTGCTTTAAGATGTTTTTGAATAATAAAAAGAGTGGTAACTCCATTTAATCAGCTCTCACACTGACTGTCTAAATGCATTTCTTTACCTTATAACTGATTACAAGTTCATGAAGCTGTAAGACAATCCCATCCAAACAGCCCAATGGACAGACAGAGATCCCCATTTTGTTGTTCATTTGTATGCAATCAGCTGGACTGTCTTTCACTTCCTGTGGTTTCCCTGAAAACTCTTATCTTTTTCCAAGGAGGATTCAGTCTTGGAAGAATATTTATCTCAAGGGCTTTTCTGGAACACCTGCCAGTCAAGGCCTGTGGCAGCACTTCACAGTGCCACAGCTTTCTTTGCTAGACATGCAGAGGCAACTCCTTTCCACTAATACAACACTGGAGATGTCAGGAGGTTTTCAGTGCTGTGCTTCCATGCTGATGACAACATCACTAATTAAAGCAAAGACATGACAGTCTCCAGCTAGAAACACTCACTCTGGAATCTTACAGTTGCACCAGCATTTCAGATTTCACAGCCCTCACTATGTTTTCAGGGAAGATCTTGAAACTTGAACTAAATGCAAAAGAAATTTTGCAATACTTAGTCCTTGTGGTTAAAAAAAAAAACCCTCAAACCCACAAACTTTGAAAACCTGATACCAACATAATGTATGAAGTTAATTTCACCTAAATCTTCAGACAGCATTGAATAACTGTTTCAGTTGCTACTTTACAACCTTGTGGGATCCAGGATTTCAGAAGAGTGTTCAAGAATCTGTAGATCTGCACAAATTGTTACTTGTGATGGGCCATGAAACTAGTGATGAAGAAAAGAAGTATCTACTTCCAACTATCTTTTTTTGGTGATAGTAGAAGAAAAATATTGGTAATAGTTGAAGAGGCTGTGGTCAAGCCAAAGCCTTTTTAAATGTTTCAAACACAAAAAAAAAAAAAGGGGGGGGGGAAATGTGCACACAGATGGAATCCTAAAAGACAGCTGGGATTCCCTGCAACTGAGAAACCCTGCTGTTTACCCCAAGGAATCATCACTTGTCAAGTGACAAGACTGAACATACACTTCACTATGTATCACTATGTACATTTCATCCACAAACCTAAAGCAGACCAAAGAAATTATTAAAACAAAAAAACCCACCCCTAGTTATGTTAATATTTTCCAACAATTGTCAGGATTTTAATATGATTTCAAAACTTTTATTACTATCAAATGTGATTGCCTAATGCAAATTAAATGTGTGCTAAACGTGGGGTTCAATTCATTTTACCTAACTAGAGTGCATTTTTTCAAATCTGTAAAATAAACAAAAATCAAATGTCATTGTAATTTAGGTACAAAGTAATGCTGTCAAAAGCAACTTCAATTTGTTCTTTTTAATTCAGGACACCCTTGGAACCCATCTTCAAACTCTTCCCCAGTTCTAAACACTTTTAAATAAATCCATAGTCTGGAATACCTGGACCTAGCCGAGTCATGGTGATTGCTTCTGTGGTCCTGGAGGAGGTGACAACCAACTGATTGGAACAGGAATGGAAAAGTTGGAAAATGAATCTCTGAACACTCAGTGATCTTCCACTGGCCACATCATTCTGTCTTGATGGGCTTTCTACTGCAGTCCTTTCTTCCTCTAAAGCCTTCATCTGGCTTCACCCCATAGTTGCTGTTCCCCTGCCCTTTCCTCCCTCTTCTTTTCCCCATTTTATAAATACCTGACTATGTATAGATAACTTCCTTTCTCAAAGAGCATGGAATGGATAGCAGTGTATTTTGCCACCACTCTCTTGACTTTTTCATTCTGTTTTTTCCTTTTACTCTCTCTCCTGTTAATTTTTTTCTTTGGGAAAGCAGTCTATACATGTATTGTGTGTTTACACAATGACCAGAAGCAGGAAATCATATTTTGTGCTGTGATTAGAAAAAATGTGCTGCGGATATTTTGAAAATTGACAATTCTGAGTGAATCATCTCTGTTGTGGTGAGTTGATACCTGTGGGTAGCATGAGCACTGTCAGTGTGTCAGAGTGTTCAGGTATCTGCCACGGGTGTTGAACCTTCCTGCTGTACTATAAAGTTGAATACTTTGGATAATACCATTTCAGAGATGACATGCACCTGTACCGATGAAATCACACAGTATATAACTTATCTTTAGACAAGATATAATGCAGAGCTGCTTGCACACTTCCACACTGAATTATCAGCGCATTTTTCCTACTGGGTTAACCTCACTGTTGTAAATTACTGTGTACTCTAAGAATTTAATCTCTCTACTAATGAAGCCACGTTGATATTTGCCAGTGAACACTTTCTGAATGCACTTGCTTGAATGTAACTTATTTCACTTGTGACAAACACTTCTCACATAAGACAGATGAACACACTGCTCAGTATGGCTCAGCTGCAATTTTGCAAACATCGAATTTAGTCTGGACAGGCTGATGGACTAAACTGTGGGATAAACCATCAGTCCCTGGTAAGCTCCTGACAATTGGACTCTCACTTTGCACAAGTATCCTTTGGGCTTGGGGGCAGTTAATGTGACAATAGGTATTTCAGATGATCAAGGGGACAGTTACAGAGGTTTTTCCAGAAGACATGAAGTAATTTATATTGCATATGAATTAATTCTGCCTGGTCCCATGGTCTAGCTATTTACACCAAAGCCACCCAAAATGATTGCTGTATCTCCAGTTTAGAGTGGTACTGAATAATTTCTAGTTTAGAGAAACTTTGTGGGGTTTTTTTTGCTATACTTTTTTTAATCCTGGAATGGATGATTTAAATCACCTTTTAGAGAAGTCCAAATTTCATGAGTCATATGTTTATTTTTATCTAAGGAATATAAAAAGGGGTAATGACAGGACAAGGGGAAAAGGCTTTAAATTGAAGGAAAGTAGGCTTAGATTAGCTACAAGGAAGAAATGCTTCACAGTGAGAATGGTAAGGCACTGGCACAGGTTGCTCAAACAGTAAGATTCCCAAGATTCCCTACATCTGGAAGTGTTCCAGGCCAGGCTGGACAGGGGACTGAGCAGCCTGGTCTACTGGAAGGTGTCCCTGCCCCAGTGAGAGGGGTTGGAAGTTGAAGATCTTTAAGGCCCATTCCAACCCAAACGATTCCATGATTTCATGAATCCATTCAAAATACACACACACACAAAAAAAAAAAAATAAAAGACATGCATAAAGCCTTCTAAAAATTAACCATTACACAGAACTACAGAATAGCTAGTTATAGATTCTGCTTATTATATATATTTATTACTTTGTTTGGAACTGCAACTCAGGTTGTGTATTTAACTTTAGGAAAGTGAGTGGTTTTGTCATAAATGGTGAATAAGTCATGCTTTAGCAGTTGTAAAAGATAACTTTTTTTAATTTCTCCTTTTTTATCTTTCTCCTTAAAGAAAGAGAAAATAAAAAGTTCTTTGTATATGCTTGTCCCATATTTTAACTGTATAAACGAGTGCAGCTCTATTAGGATTAAATTTCCAATGAATATTGTGAGGTCTTTATGAAATACATATTCAATACAAAGGCATTGTACTCAATGGTGTAGGTACTGCAGCACAATTCTCTTGGTGATGCATTACACAATATCTGAACTTCACTGGTGCGCACACTGAATGCACACAAAATATTATATATAAATTCCCTTCTAATTCGAAATAGAATTGGGGAATAGAAAAGAATCTATGTTTTTCTTGAGGATTATAAAAGATTTTTATGCGTCCTTTTATTAGATGTTTATATATATCTCTTTACTTAGAGGAAACGTGGTACTTTAAAGTAAGAGCATAAATCCAACATGCAATCCTCTGCTGAAGTTTTACGTTTGTTAAGATAGAATAATCATTTAAGGTAGAAGTTTAACACACGATTCAACAACCAGAAGCCTATATGTGTGACTTTGATTAATTATTTTTAGTTCGGTTAAAACATCCCAGTTTATCTCCTTTTAAGATTATCCTTGACATATTTAGAAATCCTAATGCAGATTTTATGGCCCACACCTATCCCTGATGGTGCTAATGGACTAGGCATAATGAATCATTCTAATTTGGATGAAAGGACCACACAACATTGTGGCAGTCCTTTAGAGAATTAAGGCTCAATTCTGATCTTCCAGACTTATGAATGCATTTTTGGGATTAGGCTGCGTATCTGTACATCTGTTGAGTCTCAAGGGGTGTATACTCAGCTAAGTATTCTGACCTTCCAATGTACTGTATCAAATGTGTGGCCTTGGGATATGAAAGGATTTGATTACAACTGTATTTTAACACTGATTTAATATATAATTATGAGGTAAAACCTAATTCCTCCTTACATCCTTATGTAGAAAATTCCATCACTATTAAGCAGACACTAGGATATTTTTTCCCCAGCGAGCGTGATAGTAAATGGAAGAAATTGAAACACCCACCCAGAATAATGTAAAATCAAGGACAATATTCTTAGGGACGGCTTTAAAATCAGCTCCTTGTGTCCATAAAAAAACAAACTTAAATGGTCTTCTGCAATTATGTTGCTAGTTGGTACACTGTTGCATAAACTTGACAGTTTATGTATAAAAAAATGAAACAAGGTTTCTTTAGTGATTCCTATTATTACTCTATGCTTTCTTGTTCACAAGTAATGAGTAAAGCAATTCACTTTACATACACACACACTATATATGTAATACTGATAGAAAAGTTTACAAATAATTGGAATTATCTGGTCATTATCTATTCACTTATAATTTCTGTTTTTCTAGTATATCAAAAATGGAATGTTGTAAAATTTCCTTTAGGTGGTTAAACTTTCATAAGTTCTGCTTTGTGTTTTCATGTAATTTTTTTTTTCTGAAAACCCCTTCCCAAATATTATCAGTGAAAAACCCTTCAAAATATTAAAAAAGACTTCAAAAGAAAAGATATTCAAGGTATGGCTTTGCAGTATTTTAGGGATTTAAATTTTTTTCTATACCATCAAATATTGCATAGATTTTAAAATAAATAATAGTGGTAATAAGTAATTGATTAATTTGAGGACTACAGACAAAATACTTTCCAAAATTCTATGTTTTCTTAATATGATCTGTCACAGATCTAAATTACAGATTCATGGTGCTTGCATTTTCTCTATCATTTCAGAAAGCTTGGACCAAGAAGATGAACTGAGCAGAGCAGCACCTTTACCTTGCAAGCAGTTAGTTACTTTCTTCCAGTTGAAGAACATGCTACACATAATGAGGCAATTTTTTTCCCCACTGACTAAAAGCGTGAGGATTTTATTTCACTGTTCTCACACAAAAATTAAAATTTCCGCAAAATGCCCAATGACAGATTTAAAGTATCCTCGGATTTTGTAGTTGGTATGACATTGTTGTGTAACACAGCTCTCGTTTAAATTGTTTCGGTGTACTGATCATATGCAGCATGACTAAGAACTGCAACTGCACAAGTTTCCATGAAAAAAAAAAGTTTCAAAAGAATGGGTGAAGGTCCTTCACTGGGACTGGAGATAAAGATGGAGAATCCAGCAGCAGGACTGGTGAGTACAGGGCTCTGGTTCCAGTAAGAACTCAACAAACAGCTCAGATGAGAATCTAAAGTCCAGGAAAACAGCCTGTAGCTTCGAGATTAGCTTTCTCACACTATTCCTGAGTTAAGCCAGTACAAGCATCATCATGAATGCATAATTATGATTACGCACTCTACTATTGCATAATAGATCTTAACATCTGGAAACAAAGAAGTACTGTAGGAATGCTGTTTTCAGGCTTCTGGTTTTGAACACAATGAAGTTAAGGGTAAAAGACTTTCCATAAGGAAAAACAGTTCCAAGAATATGCATTTTACTTGGAAATTTCATACAGATAGTTATGAAACATTTACACATAAAAGAAGGGGTAAAAGGGAGATAGGGACCCAGTGCTATGTTTAAAACTTGAAAATAAAAATGAACAAAGCCCAAACCCCTCCCATACTAACATATTTTAGGGAACTAAAAAAAACCCATTATCACTTGAAATAAGTAACAATAGACAAAGAAACTAGAAGCTTGACAAGTTTACTTAAAGGATCTTTCTTTCAGAAAGAAATAAATTTGATTTTTTTGAAATTCTTTGCAGCAAGAATTTCCCTATGAACCAAAGTTCATTTCTGGTACTGATGGATATACACAGGCTGGTATCCTATGTTTAAATGACAGTGTTGATAAAAGGATGATTGCTAAAAGGGAGCTGATGGATTCATTCACTTCCATGTGTAGAAACAACACAATGTGAATTTGATTAATGCAGTAAATGGGTACATCTATGACTGAAGACTGCTGGTATCAAGCTCTTGTCAGTTGCCAGTTTATCGATAAAGCCACTTCGGGCCAGCAGTGCTGGAGCTCAGTGGTCTCTAACAGGACACCTTGGGACCTGTAGGACTCTGCAGAGATCTGTAAAGACCTGTAAAGATCACAAATCCAAGGAGTGGTTCTCAGGTGGGAGTGGGCTGACTTTCAAAAGTAGGGAGCATCAAAAAGAACAACAAATTTGCACACAGGTCCTATACAGGGGTCAGGTTAATTTTGTTGTTGTTGCTGTATGAAATGAAAACTCACAGTGGTAATAAGAGTCAAGCTGAGTACGACCACATGCCAGACTGAATTTAAGTGATTAGAAAACTATTCTACTGTTGGCTAAGGCCAGTTTCACAAAAAACTACTTCTTAATTCCAAAAGGTAATTTTTCCTTGAAGGTCTTCCCTGCTTCAAAGAACACCCAATCCAATCCAATAAAATCAAATCCTTTATCCTTCCAGTAAAATTTTTGAACGAATTTTCAGATACCTGAGAAAGAAAAAAGAAAAAAAGAAAAAAAAAAAAAGACAGCTTCCAATGGTTCCTAGCACTTCAAGATACCAATGAAGCCAACAAAAGGGAAAGAAAGAGCCTCAGTTGTGTGTTATGGAGCCAGGAAAGCAACCTAACACCACAAAGCAGCAAATGTAAATCAAGCTTGCAAAGAGCAAAAGCTTTAGAAATTGGCAGAATCAGAGCAGACCAGCCTATCAAACCCCACAAGCCAGTACAACTTTATACCAGAATTTCTCTTCTTATCACAGAATTAGGCATTAAAACGCCACACTACTGCAGCCACTATATCCGTTTCAAACAACTACCTTGTATCACTTGGCACTAAGTGGCAGCAGCTGCTCAAGGCAGACTTGAACCTGGCCTTCCAGCTGAGCAGGGCTTTTTCCCTGCTCCCAAGAGATATCAGCCTTCAGGTGAGGTGTGAAGCTGCCATCAGCACGGGGCATTGCTCTCCTGTGGCAGCCTCCAGGCTTCAGGGTTACTACAAACTGTGCACAGGTGCTGCTGTGGTCACCACAAGCCTTCTCAGCTTTTCAGGGAAGGAAATGAACAATTGCCTGATTCTCAGAAGGCAGATCCTATTTGCACATTGAAGTGAGGTGGTCACTCTGCAGAGCCTCTGATAGCTCCTGCTGATTCTGAGGAGAACAGCTGGATGATGGAAATCTGCCTCTTCACTCCTCCACTGCAGAGTGATCTTTGATCAAACTTTCTTTTAGTAAGCTGTGGATGGTGAACAAGTAAACACAAGCTACAACATCAAACAAAAGAAGCAGTGCTTAAACCCAGAGCTGGTGGTGACATGGCTTTAGGTTCACATCAGCCTCTGGAAGGAGAAAAGGGATGCTCAGGACCAATCACTCCTGCTCCATGCAGCTCAGGGAGATCAAATCCCTGCCCCTTGAAAGTTCAAGTGAAACTTGATTTACAGCCACACCTTGGGCAGCGGGCATGTGCTGGGAGAGCTGAGAGAGATCTGGACAAAGAGTGATGGGAGGCAGAGGCAGGGGGCAGTGGGTTCCCTTAGTATTATAAAAATGCATCTTATTCTGTTTTTAATCAACAAACCTTATCCAGCAATCAAGGCAGATATATAATAAGCTGAGCTACTCTGTAAATCTAAACATTTCCCACAAATAGAAAAGATACAGCCTGAGCTCTCTGATTGTTACTACGGCAACTATCTAAAATGAAAATCTTGTTAACCCTTTGCATGCTGTAGCCACCCATGCATCAGTGTTAGCTGACTTCTGTGCACTTATCTCTCCTTTTTCCCCCTCAAGAAATTCATAATTGTATTGCTTCACAGTAGTTATGCTCTGGTTATCCTGTTTGAGACCGAAAGAACTGTGATAGGTGCTAGTTTCATAGGTACAGCTGAGTTTTGTTACTTGCTCATTACTGGGATTATAGTTCAAAAAACAACTAAGAAAACAGAAGAGAAAAATCCTTAGATTACTCCAAAAGGCCTGGGATTTTGATTAAAACCTTGACAACTGGAATGGGATGTTTTCTAATAAATCACACTCCTGCCTTTTTCCTAGTAGTTATGAAATTATTTGACTGTAAAAAGCATATTTTTCAGAGGAATTATATCTCTATACTGTATTATAAACAGGCTACTTTTCAAACACTTTTGTAAAGCTTCTCTTAAATACTTCACAGAAGACTGCCAAGGATTTTAACAAAATAATATGTTAA
Source organism: Molothrus ater (assembly GCF_012460135.2). NCBI lineage: Eukaryota > Metazoa > Chordata > Aves > Passeriformes > Icteridae > Molothrus > Molothrus ater. Next base: position 127,528,183 of record NC_050478.2, read on the forward strand.
CCACAGTGCAGTGAAAATTAATGGGCAGGTATTTGACTTGAAAAATTCCTTAAATGCAAGAAAATTTAGACAAAAAGAAAACTGATTTTCTAATTTTTACAAGTCACAGATACTATTACAATCAATTTTATATTTGCATGTACCTGGATATTAAAGACAGTTTCATTATTATATCTATTTGGCAGCATCATGACAAAGTGAAACACTGCAGTTCTTATACCTTCTACAATTCGTCACTGAAAACAACAGAAGACATAGAAATTTTTCCATATCCAAAGTAAAAGAAGCAGGACATGGTCCACAGACATCAACTCTACTAATTCTTTTACCTTCTGCCTACCATGTAATCAACAGAGACCCTTCAGTACTGGACAGAAATAGAATTTTATGGAATTTATGGAATTTCCATTTTATTGTTACTGAGAGTGAAATACTTAATTGATATTTTACAGAATTACTTCATTCACTTCAACACAGATAATTTTAAAAGATCATTACTTGGATATTTATTTACGTAGAATTGAACAACACATATATATTAATAAAGCCCATACTTTTCTATATAAAAGCAAAATTTACATATAAATGAGCCCATATAATTTGAAGTGATGGAAGTAGTGTGTAAATTATCTTAAGATCTGGAATGGTGTCCACATTAAACTGAAAGTTATTAAGCTTTCAATACACTAAAATAAAGACACCATTTACAATAAAATATTAGTTAAATATCAGTACTACAACACTCAGTTTTATGAAAAAGAAACACTGATTTTTTAGTTTGCCTAGAATTGTTTGAAAGTTTGAGAGAATGACTGGTTTAAAAAAGAAACTGGACTCCCTTAATAAATGTGTATGACAGAGAATGATGCTAGAGACTTTAATATGTGCTCCTCTCATTTACAGAAAATTGAACCTATTAAAGTGGACAAGCTAATTTCACTTCTTCCTTCTTAATAAACACCTATGTGACAAAAAAAGCTCACAGACCTTGCCTGTACTGTAAACAAACTGAAGAAACAGATTGATGGCACTGGGCAAAACTGACATTTCTTGTCTGATCCAAATCGTTTTAATTGTTTAATGTTGATAATTTAAGATTTTGCATAACAACGAGTGAGCTGCACAACACATGTAAGGATGGTGCTGGAATGTGCACAGGTAAGAAAATGTTTACAGGAGAATGAATTGAAATAGTTTCGCTGACTCAGGATGTGTTCCAATCCTATTTTTCAACTTCTGAAACATTTCCCATTTTTCTGTAATTAATATGATATATAGCATTCAAAGCCACCTACCTTTCACATTTTTTCAAAATCTATTTCATAAAGTCAAATGGACTACATTTTCTAGAGTCACATTCAAAATTTACAATACTATAATCACTACATTAATCCTAAAGGCTTTTTGAACATCAAGTCTATTTATCAGTATTGGCTTATTTCCCAGGAATATGACCAAAATAATCTAGAAATGTACAGGCTAGTCAACATACTACACATAATTCTAGGAAGGGATAACAATCTGAATTTTCCACTGTTTTATTTCAAGTAAGATTGTTTTCTTTTAAAAAAGCAACATCACTATTTATTTATTTATTTATTTATATGTTTATTTATTATTCCTACAATTCCACCTTGTTTCCATATTACCTTTAAATTGATGAACTTCCCAAAGTGATCTGCTAACCAACTGACTTGAGATCCTCATATCTCCTACAAGGTATGTATAGATCCCAACTCCTTTGGCTTTGCTATAGTTGTATATAATTATTTTGAAAGGGAAAGATTATTTGTATGTGATTTATTCATCCAGGTCAATTACAAGGACTTGTCTTCTTTGGGGCAAACTAGGGTAAAATATTTTCTTCCCCAAAGAATTTTTAAAGACCTGGGGGAACTTTACCACATTATTCCCCAGAGAAGTCATCCCTTCTTGTGGGTATTGATCAGGCCCAGAAAGAGTCATATAGCTTACAGCAGGTAAAGGCTTTTTAAAAAAATTCAAAGGAAAGAGACTATCGTGTCCTGCACACAGTAATGGTGAGGTAGGAGAATCTGCTCTGCTACTAGAAATTGCTCAGTAAACCTCAGTAATCCAGCACACAAATAACTCATTATCTAGCTGCCCATCTCCATTTCTTCAAACTTAATCTAAAATATTTCCTAAAGCCTAATGAGCAAAAACTTTTGATAAAGCTATAACTAACGGCCAACTTTGGCAATTATCACTGTGAAAAAATCAGCTAAGCAAGGTATATTTCCAACAGAAGCAATGCTTCAGGTGATTGTCATATGCTTGGTAGCTTCTCATTGGTGTATAACTGATGGCAGCAGAGAAGAATCATAAAAAAGGTACACTGCTGGAATCTACAGATGGTTCAAAGAAAACTTCATGGAAATATATTATTCAGTAATGTAAAAAGCAGTCTTTCCAATTGTGGTAAATTTTTAAGAAAATATGATAATTATAGAGAATACAAAAAAATTTTCCAAATCCTGAATAATTGTATTATGAACCCTTTAAGTGTTTTCTTTAAACTTAGCACTGGCTTGAAGTACACAAAATAAAAAAATTCAGTGTAGTTCCATGCAAATGCCAGGTTCAAGACTAACAGTTCGCAAGGCTATCAAATCTGTCCAGGCATATCTGTTTGGTTCTGCAGCCTCATCTGTAGTTTCATAACAGACAAGCAAATAGACAACAGGTCATATTTTACTTTCAGTAACAAAGACAATATTCCCATTGACACCAAAAGGAATTGCACCTGTGATTCAGATAACAGAATTTAAAACAATCTTTGCAGATCATCTTTTCTTTGGAGTTTCTTGACTGTCAGTGATTTTATGATGTTAAAAATTTCATTTTGAATTTAAAGGGAAAAAACATTGCTACACTTAGCAACTCCCCACCCAACACACTCTGTCCCCAAACATCAGGCCTAATCCTTGAAAATTTATCTCTGCATTATTTCAGCACAAAATAACAGAGAAGACAGTAGGAGTTGCTGTGGGACAACCTTCAAGGATTATAGGCTGTGGATATCATAAGCATTTACCAACAGGAGGAAAAACAATTTCTATTCCATTGCACTTTATAAAAGTTACATTATTGGAAATAAAACCTACTTTCATTTCCTTTACATATACCACCAGTATTTATAGTCAATAGGAATTCCAGGACTGGTAAGGAATTCATAATTCCACTATGGAATACATTCCATTTCCTTTGTTTTTTTGTTTTTTTCCTGAAAATAATTACCAGTTAAAGGAATAACAATCAGCCTAATCAGAACATCAAAAACCACAAAAAGGACACAATACTGCTTTCCCTGATCTCAGTGACACATCATTACTCACATCTACAAATCCATAATACATCTGTGCAATATATGAAAAGACTGTGATCAGAGAAAAATGGATGGAACCAAAAATGTACCTACTAAAAACTCAAGAAGACTGAAAGTTAAGATACTAAAATAATGACAGCATTAGAAGAATAATGGGGTATAATTAACTTGAAGAAGGATGCCAATACAATGTAAATAAATGCAGTGACACGCAGCTCATTCTAGGAACTAGTATGTTACATATCTGTGCATGCTGTTCAGTGCATCCTTTATGTTCTCCAGCATCATGCTTCAAGTGCTCAAACAAGGAGATTCAGGTCTCTACATTCATATATTTCTCCCTGTCTGTTTTCTGCAGCTAAGAATGATGATGTATTTAGAGATTATGCTCCTGGATACCTGCAGCGCCATATTTTTCTAGAAGACATGTACTTTGCAAAAAGCTTCTCTACTTCTGTCCCCTTTCCTGCACCAATGTTTAAAAAACCTATGTATTTCAACATCCCTATAGAGTTACAGGTTTAAATCCTTCCTTAAGAAGCTAAAAAGGTTGCTCAGGCAAAGTCTTGCTACCATCATGACTTCTATACTCAGGAAAGAACAGGCCCTGCCCAAAGGAATTGCAAAGGAGAGAACAAACAGAGCCCATACTCCAAAATCTATTTAAAGATAACTATTTTTTTTTCCCTACAGTTATCTCAGAGTATCCCTGTTTTAAGTACTCATGGTCAGCTAGGCTTTATCCTTGGAAATTCATGGAGTTTTATTTTACTTGCCCTAGAGTTAGATTGTGTGAGGAAGGTATTAAAAATTCCTTTTTCTATATCAGGTCTGAAAGAAAGCTCACATTACCTGAAATCAAAACAAAAATGGCATAAATTTGGCAGGAACAGATTTATTTGAATATTCAAACGATTTTTTGAAGAATCCATCCATTTTAAAATCTGTTGCACTGATACACCACCAATAGAAATGCCATCAAAAGCAAACATACTCTATGGAAATAAAAAGTACGGAGACTGAATAAGGGCATTACATGATAAAAACTCTAAAATCACTCTCTGAATAATTGTTTTACTTAGTTAAAGCATTTAGAGCCAAGATGAAGGATCTAGATTCATTTAATAAACTCTGGCCATGGTGTCTTGTATTAGTAGAAGTTTTTTAGTTTTCATTAGTTCTGAAAGATTTAATGCTTAATAGATTGAATAACTATATTTTACACTAGCAGATTTTCAGGTTCCTAAGTCTTTTCATACATAAGTATTTTATCTTTTAGCATCCTTTATCTTATTTTCCATTATATTCTCTTATACTTTCTATTTTACTTAGTGGTTTAGTGACTGGAAAGGAAAAAAGAGAAGCAAGATATATGAGTGAGTCCTGAAATCTTCCTCTTTCTCATTCTGAGCATTGCTATTAAATTCAGAAATCATTCAACAGACATTATCTAGTCAACATTACTCTAATGGATTACATTATATAACAGGAGATGCACCAACTTGTATTAAGAAACATTTGATTTCAAACTACATGCTAAAATCAACAGGAATATACTATCTTAAATACTTGAGCAAAACTCAGTAAAAGATACAGTAGGCAAACATTGTAGTCAGCTCAGCAGTGATTACCAACTCATGCTCCAAATTCACTATAAAATGAAAATCAATATTTCCACAAGTTCCTGCAACATAAAAGATAACCTTCATTGATTTTTCTAGACTTAGGCCTCACTGATAAAATCTAATATAAATTTTCAACCACGAGGATTTGGATCAGAGCAGGGGTGATAAGTCCTGCACATCTCTTAAGAGGTGGAGAATTTTTTTTTTTAAAGTGCACGTTCATACTATTTATAATTTGCCCTGTGCAAGTGAAAGCCTTTTCCACCAGCGCTATCAGGGATCTCTTCTAATTTTTATTACTGTGAGGCTAAAGCCTGTTCCAGATAATTTGGAAATTTCAGGGGAATTGTGATAGGGCTGATGGTGCAGCCCTGGCTGACTTGAGAAAAGAGCTAACCCGTAATAGCCTCCATGGCCGTGCTGATTAAATGTTGCCATAGATGAAAGGCCTGCCATCGCCGCAATAAATTAACCAATCACACAAATCCCAAGTCAGTGCTAATCCTTCCTTGATACTCTGATCCTCTGATCAGCTCAAGGAGGTAAAGAAACTGGCTTGTGACGCTTGGTGCTCTAACCCCTGGATTTCATGTACACAACGAGCTAATGATATCTTGCTGACCAGTTCAATGGGATGAACTTCTCTCACAACCCTTAGGGAACACTGTGGCCTTCTTTAAAAAAATTGACAAGCACATGGCAGGTTTTGTGTTTTATTGCGACACCGCGGGAAAACTAACCAGCACTTGTTAACTGTTAACCACAACAAGCATCAAACTGACGCCTGCTGTAAAGCCCACTGTACTTTACAAGTGCCAGTGATGGATTAAACAGGAACCAAGACACTAAACCAAGAACAACTGCTCAAGTAATTGTAATTAAGCTATCCCCCTTTCCACAGGGAAGTCTGCTGCCTTTCCTATTTGCCCAGTTTTTATCCTGTTCTTAAAATTTTGAGAAGGGGAGTAGGAGTGAGGATGTGTGTCCACATATCCAAGAGTGTACAACAGAGAACGAGAGAATCCCTCTACCTCTTATTCTCAATTGTACTGCCACAGCATGATTATAATCAGATTTAGACATAGGCTCATTTAATCAATTAACAGAAGGCCTGAACACATGCAGCATTTTCTCATTAATTATGTGAATGCTGTCTTTCCAATACACTTTGTGAAATTGAGTCTGTGCAGCCTGTGTTAGTATACTTCATAATTGGGGAAACTCTTTTTTTGTGGTAATTGGTTGCTAAAAGTAAGAAAGCTCTGGGGTTTGCCTCTAGGGCTTCCACACATAAAGAGTTTTGAAAGTACTTCATTATCTCTCCTGGTCAGTTCTGTGAAATTAAAACTGTTTTTCCCTTCTTCTTTGAGGAAGTGGTTTGAAAGCAGGGTTCCTAGAAAATGTCTGTGCATATGTGCGGTGTGTGTATGGGCGTGTGTGTCTGTGCTCATGCAAACATACATCATCCACATAAAATCACATAACCCTGGCTTGTCCTAGGGACTGCCACCACTGCAGTCAACACAAACATGAAGCACATGGCATTTGATCACTACTATTTATTGAGGCATGACAGGTCTCCAGATATAAGTGGGTTTCATAACTTCTTCAACAAAGATTTATTTTTTTCCAAACTTACACAATGAAAATCAGTCATACTTGAGGGATTCACTAATTTCTTAAGTTTTGGGGTGGTGTCCAATTGGTCAGACTAGATATAATATACAGAATATATATGCTATTTGGAAGGGCCATAGCTAACTGAGTCACTATACTGATTGCCTGTCTCTGCCTGTTCCATACATCTTTTTGTACGTATACATCTCTTGGGGATGCACATGCACACACACACACATGGGCTCTGCTGTTGTCACCACAACCCTCCCTGTGACCTTCCCAACTAACCTCTTCACACTGCTGGGCTCACAATAGTTAGTCCTGGAGCAAGCCTGGTGGGAATTAATTAGTAAGCATAAGACAAGAAGATAGCTCTCTCTGAGAGCCATTGTGGGCCAGCATTTCCCAGTAATACAGCTATCTCTGGCAAAAACTGTTTTCCAAGAACAGCAGATGTTAGTGCAGTCCGGAAAGGTACTTAAAGTACATTTTATTCAATAGAACCACAGGGGTTGGAAGAAATTAAATGGGGCTCTTCTGTCAAATTTAATCCCTTTGATTTTACCTCTGATGCTTCATATTGGCTAATGTGTATCTACTTTAATGCTGCACTTATCCAAGTTAACTATACTGCACAGTTAATATTTTAACTTTTACTGGCTATCAGAGCAATACAAAAGATCATAATTTACGATGAATCATTAAAATAATATGCTTAAAAATAATACCGTGTGGAAGTGGTTTTATCATATGTAGAGATTCTCTGACTTGATAGTCCATGGTTAAGTTTAAAGTAAAATAATTAATGAAGATAAAAGCAAGACTAGTTATTTATGAGCATTTATACTTTATGAGGATGGAAGCTGTCTTCAGAAAGACCTATGCATGCTTTCAGTTTAAATCTCTTCCTTCATAATATAAAAGTTTTATATTTCCACAAAAGCATTTCACTAAGAGAAAAACCATTCCACCTTTGCTAAGTGAGGGACTTCTCTAAGGACAAATATATCCTCTGACAACTAAAGCAATGGCCTTGGATATATTTGATCCTCATTCTCTCCACACCACTGGACTTCACAAAACAACTCTAAACACAACCTTTTCATTATGCAAAGTTTAAAAAAGCACCATGTTTTCACATAGTGATCTCCATTTCTGCCTGCACAAGTTAAAATGGGAAAATATATACATTCAGCAGTGATTGCTCTTATGAAGCTTCAGGCCCACAGATTGTGTCCACGCTTCCAAAACTTAACAAAAACCCCATCCCCTGCTTTTCTGCAAATACCATGGATAGACTAGATTACAGCATCGTTAGAGAAGCTAAAATAGCATTCAGAAAGGACATTTTCAGTGCTATATTCAATTTTCTCACAGAATCATAAAAACCACAGTACAGCAGGCACAGAATCCATTGCAATCAAATCACTAAAGAAGGCAGGAGGAAAGAGAGCTTGCTCAGTTTTACTGGGAACAGAGAAGGTGGACTTCATCCAAAGATTGATTCTTTTATATTTCTGCTGGAATTTTTCTGTTACTAGTACCAAAGAAATACAACCCCAAAAAAGCCCCTAGCATTTTTGTAGTTTAAATAACCTTCAATGTATGCCATTGTATGATCTTATTATGGAAACTGAAAATATTAAAGCACACATAGATGGTCTTGATGCATATGCCAGTATATAAACTTAGTCCTTCTCTCCATGTGACAGTTTCAGTTGACTGCATTGTCTCTTTTGTCTGAATAATGGTCCCAAGCAAGTGGATGAATTAGTTGCAAGGAAAACTAACTTCATTTCCATTTCCTACATTTCCATTCTGTCCTTGTTTTGATAACTCTTCACTCACCAGGTGCACAATGTTTTAAATTGCAGTTTCAAATGTGCTAATGTAAATTCCAAATCACTGGCATCTGCAGAGAGGGACGGGAAGTTCATCCCCAGTGTTGGTGCTGTTTTAAGTGCAATATCACAGTGGTATTTTAAGGTCAGCACTATGCTCAGAGAGACTTTACAAAGAAAGTGGGTTACTTAGGTAACTGTATAATGCACCTAAACATGATCAGCTCCCTTGGCAGATTTACCACTGAATAACAAGGGCAGGAATGCAAAAATAAAAGTGTGCAAGATGAACAGATTTAAAAGAAATAACTCATATATTTTCATCTGGAGGCTGTAGGATCTTCTCAACAAATTCTTTGTCAAAGAACAAAGTAATGAAATTTTTAAGTTTTTGCTACAATAACCTTGGATCTCCCAGGGAATATTCAGTGAAATATGAGAGAGGTTTTAATACCTGGAAGCACAGCTGCATTATAGTGAGGTCAATTCAGGAGCACTATTGAGACTCTAGGCCATAATGACTCCATATGGAGCTGGACAGTAGCTAAGGTAATAAACTTTCACAGTATGATTTCTTTGCTGAGTGCAATACTCACATAATACAGCAGTTACTCATTTTTCATTGAGTGAAAAAGGCTTTTCTTCCCCCCTTTATTTAAGAGCCACCATGTGCTCATTCTTTCCTCCTCATCACAGAAGGTTTACATATCCAAAGAAAACATTAGCTGAATTCACAATTAAAAAAAATCCAGAATTTTATGACTGTCTGAATGCTGCAGAAAAGGGAAATTCCTCAGTCCTTGACCCCTACACAAAGATGTTTCCGTTTGTCTTAGACACTGGTGTTAAATGGATATTGGCCTTAGCTTCCGGAGTAATAAGACACTAAATGCATTTGAGGACACAGAAATAAGAAATTGGGGACAGCTGCGGACAGCAGATTTGGGACACTGGTATCATGTATGTAACAAATCTTTATTAATAAGTACATTAAATCCCATATTTTTCATTTATAACCACTGCATAATTTCCTGTTAACACTTCATGTAAATTCCAGATAAGGTAATAATTTTTTTTCAGAATTCTATTTCTGTTTCATTATATGTTCTACACTCTGCCCCACAGGTCAGTCGCATGATTGAAGTTTTATGCCTCATTAAAATTCCCCTAGTTAAAACATGGAGACAGAATTTTGGTAATTCCTTTCTCCACAACTACAATTAACCATTCCACTGGATTCCTGTATTACTGCAATCCAAGTTTAAAAATTACTGTATGGTGAGATGGTCAAGGGGTCTAAATGTCCTATACATAAGGCTCTTATCTTTCTTTGCTCCAATGGCTGAAAAACCCTGCACCACCACCTCCCAGTTCAGTATTTCTAGCTAGCAGCTGCTATCAGAAACCTAAATAACAAAAATATGCAAACTTGCACACTAATTCCCTTTGGAGATAGATCTTGGCTGCAGCCCTGTCATAAATCAGAGAATTTCGATATGAAATGAGGCAAGCAGCTCTAATCATTTCTGCATTTCAAATTGGATCACTGGCTCAATCACTGGGCTTTTTTAAACTGCTTGCCTAAGAGCAAATGTGAGGCGGGAGATAATTCTGAAGAAATCTCTTCTTTTGTGGCCGTAGAACTCTTTTAACTGTTTCAAGACTGAAGGCCACATTTCAGTGATAATAACATATATCTGCTGCAAGAGATATGGATCCTTAAAGACATCTTCCCTCTCTTTCAACTCATAGAATTCCATCAATATCTGCATATATTATATATATTAATATATGTGCATGTGCATATGGGTGTTGTGTGCATAAAAAGAGAGGGAGAGAAAAGAAGAGAGAAACATCTGACATGTAGCCTCGGTATATTTCCCTGTCGAATTTTCTCTTCTGACTTCCTCGGTGTGGGTTTGAATTGCTGCAATGACTGCTTAGTTAACTTTGTACACATATACCCAGGCACTTTGGAAATTTATTTAACGATGAGAGCAAAACTGAAAAGTAACCCTCACCTGCCCAGGTTTTGGCTCAGAAATTAATCAGAATATAAAATCAAGGTAAACAGAGATCTTTGATAATTGGGTATGACCTCCAAAGGCCTCCTTCTTACCCATCAAAGTCCTGAAAATCTCCTTTATTACACTATTGATTTTCTATTTTCACGCCTTATCTAAACCCTGAAAACAATATATCACAAAAATTACCCTTACAGTCAATTACTGTGCAAACAGCATCCTCTTGACTCTCTGTTTTTATGCCCAAAGTATCCACTCTTTTTCACCCAAACAGTACTACTGGCTTGTTACAGTTTCAGTGTCCTCACCGCAGTGCTTTGAAATTGAATTTAGCTCTATTATCAGCAGGCTTTTGTAATCTCATGTAAGCCTAATAGTGATCAGATGGAATTTTACAGCTAAGCTCCCTGCATTTTGAAGACTAATTTAAAATATTTATATTTTTCTTTTTTGTTTTAGACAGTTAAAAAAATCACCTAACCAGGTTTTATTGTCTCCTATTTTCACCTTCTACCATCTCATATTCTATTTTCTTTCTGGAAGCAGGACACGAAATTTTTGATATGTAATTACCTGTTAATAAAATCTAGTAAACTGCTTCATTTAACACTGATCCATATTTTTGATGATTTTAGTATCACTGCACAGTGCTAGTGGTGCAGTCATAAACAAATAACACTGTTTCAGATTATCTCATCTAAGTATAAAAATATGCTGCTTGGTAAGAGCATCCCCAAACTCTACATTTCCACCCACACTTGGTTCTGTCAAGGTTTAAAAATATGTATATGTTTATATATACACATATACATATACACATATACATACATACATATAGATACAGATAGATGTATGTACGTACTTTTTTCAGACACCTTGACAGCTGCAAGGGCTACACTGACAGTGTTCTCCTATTCTTCTGCCATGCATACATAAAAAAGAAATCTAAAGAACTCCTGTCTTGATTGTCAGAGAATATGCTGAGGAGCCCAGCTCACCAATAGACAGGTCCTTGCATCCAGTGACACTTAATACTGAAATCTGGAGCCAGCACATCCATGGAGTTCAAATGATGCTTTGCGATCTACTGTGGTTCATTCTCCTTGATGACAGATTTGGCTTACGTGAATAAACCTCAGAATTCATTCCCCCTTTGCCTGAATGAAGTCTGGAAGAAGGGTAAGCCCAAAAGTGATCAGTGATCTCCAGGAACCCAAGCCTTTTAGCTCAGTGACACTGGCTTAAAGTGTCACTTTACCCATCATCAGTGCTCAGCAGCTGTGCACAGCCTGCAAGACCTGCAAAATCAGCCCACGAAGTGGCACACTGAAAACCAAAGCCCAGTAACACCAACAACCAGACTGCCAGTAGGTTTTTACTCTTCTATTCCAGACAATACATTCAATGTTAATACATCAAGCCTCATGGGGTCTGGCCCGTTAAGTTTGAGGATTTGAATCTCATGAATGCGGAATCTGCATTGTTCTCAGCAGAGGTCACTTTGCTGTGCATGTAGGAACACGAGGGTTGCTTCAACAGCTTACAAGTGTAACAGAATTGTCAAACCCATTTTGAGCTCACCTCTGTTTCTTCTGTGTCTCAGGGCATGCAATCCCAAATCCTTGTGGTTCAGTGGGGAGTTACAAGCCATACACTGATGCTGTTTCAGGAGCAGAGTGTTTGATGTTACCTCTCTGCCTTGTCTAACTATCACCAATAAGAACTTAAAATGGCCTACCTTATTCCTCCCACCTGCTCAAAAAGGGTGCAAACTTCATAGCACTCACATTAGAAGGAAGCAGCCCTATACCAGGTCTGAAATTACTCTCCAATGTACAACATGCATCATGATTTAAGTGATTAAGGAGGTGCCAGCAAAAGTTCTATTGAGCAATCATTAGTCTTTTAATGCATGTTATCGTTATCATACTTTCCCCTCTCTCCTCCTTGGTTTAAAAAGGCTTCATGATTAATGTCACCTTTCTTCTAAAAATGTGCAAGCAAACAGTTCACCATAAAGTTTTGAATTTAGGTTAATTTTCTGATAGTATCTATTTCTTGGCTTACATTTAAAATCAGTGTCCACTGAAAAAAAAAATTAAATCTAGACCATATTGAAATGTTTCAATGTGACCCCAGGCTGCTTCTAGAGAACACTAAATGCAGGCAAATTGTAAAAATTTTAAAGAAACATCTGTTTTCATACAGATGTTTCTCATAAGCACTGGCTGTGGCATGGCTGTAGACAGGTGCACAGAGCTGCAGCATGCCACCAAGTTACACATTTTTTTCTCTAGGGATAAACAATATTTTTTTACTGGTTATCTCACTGCTGTTGTTGTTGTTATTTTCCTTGTCAGCACAGCAGAGTGAAATAGCTTCTTTGAGCTGAGATGTACAACATTTTCTCAATTATTAAAATTCAGTGCAATGTTACTAAAACCTTAATAGTTATAATATAATGAAGCACTCCAGGCTTCACAATCCTAAAAAGTATTAACCCAGTAACATGATAATAGAGGAGTTCTGGTGAAAAAAGGATCTTCATGGTATGTCATAGAAATGACCTCCTCTACACAGAGCCCTTTTGACACCTGTGGGAAGAGGTTTTCTTCAGGCATACAGCCCCAAAGCATTTTGAAAGAAATTTCTCTCTTGGTGGAAAATTCAGGCTTTTTATAACTCCCTTCTCTTCTCCTCTGACTTCACCTTTCTAATTTACATATTCAGAGTAGAGAAAAAAGTTACAAAAGATACAAAGACCGGATATGAAAAAATAATAGCCACATATTTTGGTGATAAGTCTTCTATTCCAATTGTATTCAATACACTGAGGGTATTCAGTGTATTCATAGCTTCATATGAAAATCAGTGGGATTCCAGAAAATTCCCTGTGTCTTATGCTGCTGAGATACTGAGTATAGAGGAACTGTATGGAGAACTAAATAAAATATGGACAAACAAGAAAACCCAAAAAGAACCCTCAAAAAAAAAAGACAAACCAAAACACACAAAAAATTATGAAAAAGTCAGGATCTACAGAATGTAGATTTCACAGCAGTTTTTTCAGTACTGTCTCACTTTACACAGTATTTTTCATCTTTAGAGTACATATTTTACTATCACTATTTAGATCCCCAAATATAATAGCATGTTTTACTAATTGCTGCATGAAGAGTTTTAACTTTCACAAGTCCTGAATGTTTTAAACTTTAATTACACACAGTTAATATGAAATAGAGTTGTATTTCATCATTGATGCTTTTATGAGGGTTGCAAGCATCCCACTTATGGCTCTATGCTTCACATTTCAGGGCTTCAGGCACCATTCCCATCTCCTTACACTCACTGTTAAAGGTACAACCAGACATATCAGCAGTTCCTCTGCTCATCACAGACAGGGCAGCCATGATCTCACTTTGTACTTCAGACAACTTGTTGAACCACTCTTCTTAGATGATCTACATCTTCTCTTTTGAGAGTTTGGGGTTTTTTTGTGGGTTTTTTTGTTGTTGTTGTTGTTGTTTGTTTGTTTGTTTATCTGAAAAGCTGTAAAACTCCTTTAAGATGAATCCCCCAGTTCACAATGCAATGTGTCTGAAATTCTAAACCTTCTCAGAATTGAAATACTTCTCTAATTCATTTACAAAGATGAGTTCAAAAAGAGGGCAAGAAGGTATGCCATAGTCTCAAGGAAACTGGAGTCATCCCAGCATTGCCTACAAATTCCTAGATAGCCATGGATAATAAGATGGCCACCTCTATGTGAGGTCTTTCCCCAAAACTTATCTCAAACAACATTGTTTCCCAGCGCACAGGTCAGTCAAGCTGTGGCAACAGGACATTTACTTCCCAGTAAAGACAAATACCTAAGGAGTGATCCAAATGCAAAGGAAAAAAGTGCTCTACTCAAACTAAATGTATTGAAAATAAAGTATATGACATGTTGAAAGAACTATTTCAGCCTCTTAATTTCAATTGAGGCAGAACAACAATAACTTTACATTTTCCTGCAGCCTTATTCTGTCAGCCAAAAATGTAGCTAAAAGCTTATGAAGTAAGGAGATTCAATTAAAACAAGCACCTTTTTCCAGTTCAGATCAAAGGTGACATATTTCTTTTAATGTACTCTTTTGAATAGTGAGAAAGAGAATACCACTTTATGTTAAAAACCATTTTTCTTATCATTCTGCTTTCCATCTCTGCTTCATTTTACACAGGAATCTTTCTCTTTACAATTCAGTGCAACATGTGTAAACATGGATTATACCACATCAGAAACCAAGTTAGCTATCTCAAGAGAATTTGTATCTCTGCTGTGTGTAAGTAAGCAGATTAATTCCTAGATCAGGCATTACCTAATGCATTTTCAATTCAATTTCTTCTTTTCTTTCTGCACACAAGATCAGGGAAGTGGGATTATTTTATTAATTTAACTAATATTTTGCATGTTTTTCTCTGTTATCTTTCTTTCCTCTAAAATTTTGTGTTAGCTCTTAGTGAGTGATTTAGTATGAGCAAGGATGTGTAAAGACAAGAGACTGTAGCCCTCAACGCCTTACAGAGGAATAAATGACATGGGAGGGACAAACTTTTCCTCCCAATGCACTACTAGGAATAAGGAATTCTCACATTTTTCAAACCTTGATCTACAGCAGCACAACCTGCCTGGGGTAAGCTCAGTTATTGTGAGAAATTTGGGAGAAGATTATTTATTCATTAACATTTATGCTGCTTTTATGGAAAAGCTCAGAAGTAAATAATGAGCCAGTCTGGTTTTATTACAGCAGTGCCTGCTAGCACTGTTTGAGGTAAGGGTCTGTCAACATATCACAAAAGCTTGGGATTTACTGTGTGAGATCAGTCCACTGGTCCATCGAGCCTGCTAGCATGCCTCTGGTAGTACCCAAGTCTGATGCTTAAGCAGAAGATGGCACAGTAAGCCCTTAATACACCTGACTAATTGTGTGCAATGTTAAACTTGGGCAGGGGCAGAAGCAAGAGATTCCTGCTTGCTCTCTGCTGTGCTCACTTAATGCCCAAAGACAGAAACCGATTATGTCCCTGTAAGCAGCAAAGTTAACAGGCAGTGATAAAAATATAAGGATTCTTTTCAAGTCAGCCCTACAACTGGCCTAAGGAATGGGTGTGCTATCCTGAACAGGGAAATTCATCATATATTTCTAATTTACACAAAATTACCATTTAGTCTTTAAAAAAAAAAATCCTTAAAATCAGTTCTAAATGCTACTTTTAAGCAATTAACTCTAAAATACCTGTTTGGGGTGGAGCTGGAGATGAAGGAAGGGCAGGTCCTTGTACATTACAAAAAGGTCTTGAAGATCAGTAAGACAAAGGACAGAGAAATTAGAGAAAGTGAAAGAAACACAGCTGAAAGAGTGAACAAGGAGAGACTGGAAAGTGAGGAGAAAGACTAAGGGGCAAGTACCAGAAATATAAATAAGAGATAATTATCAGGATATGTGGGACAGGAAAGTAAAGGGCCAAGGGAATCTGTGTGGCTGCACATGATGCTGAAGGGAGAGACCTGTTCGGGTAAGGACTGAGTAACAAGACAAAGGTTGTCAAAGCCACTGACAGAACTTCACCTTTCCACAATGCTCCAGATTCTGCTCTTTAAGACCCTCAAGTTCTGTATTCCAGGTAACCTTACAGAAATATTCAGAAGTTCAGAATATGAACAAGATGTCAAATAGGGGTGTATGCATGAAGAGATGGAACAGCAAAAACTTTCAAATACATTGCTAAATAATCACCCAAATAGGCCAATAGGGAAAAAAACCAAACATGAGGATACTATCAGTGGCTGAAGCTGACAAAGATCTCAGGGCATTTGGAGAGTTTTTGGCCAGAGCTAGGGTCTTTTATACCTTTTGAGATACATCAGTATTCTTCCTGCAGAATAATTTCTTTCATCCAAACCTGAACTCTTCTTTGTCAGTATCTGCACAAATGCAGCAATAATCTGTAGTGCATGCCTTACACAGCTATAAGGTGATCCTGTACATATTCTCGAACTCCCCCTGCCACAGAACAACCCCACCCAAACCCACCCAAACAATCAAACAGGAAGCAGGGATTTTTTTTCTAAACTGAGTAATTTTTTTTCTCCCCAGACATTTGTGAAATTAGTTATTTTAGTTGTCACCCCTTTCAGAGAATGATGTTCATATCTAAAGTTAAAATTAATACAAATGACTGAAGAGGCACAGCCTCATTACAAAGGATTTATACACAAACCCTCTTATCAATACCAACCTCCTAGTTCTTAGACTCCTAAAGACAGAAATATGGAGCTACAAATAACATTCATTTCCCAATTACTATGCCAACCAGCTCTTTTATTATAGACTGTATTTGCATTTGACTGACTGGCCTATTGGAAACATAGTGCTGCTATACCATCATCAAGCATTTTCTCTTTTTCAAAGACAAAATCCAGACTATGCACACCAGTGCACTATCTATTGGTTTAATCATCTCTTTACATTATAAGGGATCCTACTCTTTGCAAATTTGGATTTTTTATATACTTTCATGTTCGAATTTTAAGGCATCAGTTATGAAATTATGGGAATTTGTTGTAGAGTAATTGTTTCTTGACTTATGTATCAGTTTACTGATTTTCTTTTATTTTTCATAGGTGTTACATTTGAGAATGCATTCAAAGAAGCATTGTTTTGTATTTGCATTTTCTTTATAGTTAAGATCTGCATATGATATACATAAGAAGTATAGTCTTGTTTTGTATCATTAATTGTCTATGAACAGATAGATTCCTAAATGTCTATTTTTCAGTAACAATTTTCTTATAAAAAGTATAAAAATTAGTTCAGTTCTCAGAGTACTAATGTAAAACTCTTTGGGTGCCTGCTCATCATTCCAGGAAATAATCTCGTAACACAGGTGATTGTCTAACCTGTAGGAAACCTGAGATCCAGTGTGCTGTCAGGCCAGTCTGTTAATTTCTTTGTGCCTTGATCTTCCATTAGAAAATGTTTCCTGTTCTTTGTCTATAAGTTCTTTCAGGAAGGGATTTCCTCTCTGCCATCTTGATTCAGCTGTTGTAATAACAGCAGGATTATCTGTTTTGTGACATTTAATAGGCTAGACTGGATACCAAAAACTTCTTAGGGCAGAAAGTGCAAATCAAAAAAATAAAGTTAAAATAATTAAAATACTAGAATTCAAATAAACAGTCACAAATACTGTTGTCCATTATTTATGCAGATATATTTGATTTTAATCTTCTCTTGTTGCTTCTTAGTCTGGTTGTTTTGGAGCCAGATTTAAAGTGAACTGACTGCACTGTCACACAAGATGAACAGAATGTCTCACACTCACTGCATGCAGCCAACGCTGGGAACTAAGGAATGGAATAAGTGGAACACTTTGCTATTATGAAAGTAAAATTATGCTCTTCATCATTCTTTATATAGGGAGAAAGAAGGCATTTTGATGGAAAAATCCACCTTGCTTCTTCAGATATATCCAGTTTTCTTAATGATATCCTTATTTTATACATAGCTGGGAGTAAGGCAGAAAATGGTAGTGCTCTGCTTTGCATTGTGTCTAAAATTAAACTCATCATGGTTTCAGAAAAAGAAAGAAAAGTCTCCTCTCCTGCCCCACTGAAACATTTGGGATTCTACACCTCGGACACTATGGCCAAAAATATGTCACAAAGACTTCTGAAATGAAAACAGGCAAATGAAAAGTGATGCTATTCCATGAATTTGAAAAGATTTCAGAATTAAAAAACCAAGATATAAATAATGAGGAAAACTGCCTAAAAATTCAACATTTTAAAGAGATCAGTGTTTAAATATGAACACTTCAAAATTCTACCAGTACACTGTTTTTCAGTAACATTCATTACAAATCATTGTCACTAGTCTATTGAATGTCATATTGTGGAAATGCACTGGTGGAACAACACCCATTTTTGTATACTAATACTGCAATGATGTATCAGATTACACAAGAAATAGTTTTGGTATGGACACATCAAAATAAAGTTGGGTAAATGGAAGAAAAAAATCATAAGAAAATTCTGCACTGTCTAAAATTTTTACAGATTTCAAATTTCTTTAAAAGATACATTTTTTCCATTTTCTCAGGGATTATTTCAAAATTACTCTGCTCCTCCCTCTGCTTGTTACAACTAAAATTAATAGCAATATTAACTAAACATCTTTATCAATCATATTGTATCTAAAAGTATGCACTATTCAATGAAAACAAGAAATGTCTTACTTTTTATGGGCAAAACACCACCTGAATATCCTCATACACATCTTATAGGGGAAATTTTTGGTCTATAGAAATCCGTGTTGATGACTTTAATTTCAATTTACAGTGCTTTCATATATTATATTAAAACAGTAAGCAATAGTATTTAATAGAATCAAAAGGCAATATGATGATAGTGAGGTCAGTCATGCTTTTACTGTTAACACTGCTGCAATGATTTATTCATTTGTCATTCCATTACTTTCGTGTTTGAACAAACATAAATTAAACTTACACCTCCTCATAACTACCAGTTGGCACATATGTGATAGTAGTAAAGACATATACATAAATAATTAGCAGAGATCATGATACTATATGATTATATATATATATATAATATATATATATGATTACTAAATTAAAAACTTTCTGACTCTTTCTAGTGAAAACTATCATTCCTGTCATGCGCACATTCCTCTCTTTCAGAAAACGCAATGATAAATTTAGTGACTGGTGTGGCAAATGTGAGAAATTGTAATCAAGTTGAGAACTGCAAAGAAAATCCAAGTCAAACCACAAGAAGTTGGAGATTATGATCAGACACAGACAGTGAAGAGTGTCATTACTGAAATAGGTATGGCTGGTAAACACTGCCCAAGCCTTAGCACATCACTAATATTAGCATTTTATCTAAATAATGGGATGGACATTCAAACAGACCTCAATTTCTGGAAAATGTGGAAATTTCAGATTTTTTTTTTTTTTTTTTTTTTAATTCTACACTGGAGTGATTTAACAGATCTATTAATGTATCACTTGGATCCTTTCTCCCCACAGCAGTCTAGTGCTCATTGAACATGCCTTGCACTGGAAGCTATGCATGAGGCCCTTTGATGCCAATCTTAGGCACAGAACTGGTGCCACTCACAATTTGAAGTCCTGACATTAAAACAACAGGTTATTCATTATTCACTTTTCATTTTTTATCTATTCTGTTGCACTATTTTATTTACTGGAGAATAGAAATTAATGTCTTTAAGGAGAAAAGGGCACTGCAGGTCTCATATGTTCCATGTAATATCCTCTGGGCTCTGCTTTGGTTTCTTTGACTAAATCTTGAAAAGTTTTACATTAAGAGTAACAATATTTTTCAGCAAAACAACATTATGGTGCTTTGTGTTTTCTGATGATTCATTTCCATCAGTAACTATAAACAGCTGGCACTGGTGCCAAATTTGTTACAGGCAGATTAATGTTGGCAGCACAAGAGCTTCTGAGCTTTTTAAAATAAATTTGGCACCAAGCTCCAAAAGGGTTCATCATCGCTGATTTAGATTACATCCTTCTTTATCAGAAAATAAGTTTAAAAATTTCTATCTAAATTAATACTCCCTATTTATTTGTATTTTCTTCCACTAGATTATGCATATAGGAAGAATTCTCTGAAGTCATCTGCAAACTCACTGCATTTTCTTTCCCTATCTCTAAAAAACTCACGTCTGCTGCTTTAGTGTGACATAACTGTTACTATACTAATCTTAATCGTTGCCATTTTGGCTTTTGGCTTCCACACTCACTAGTTGCCATTGCACTCATGTCTGGTTTAAAAGCAGGACCTAAGCTAGCTGAGGCTAGCAGCTGTCTTTTTAATATCAGGCCCAGAGTCTAGGAAAAAAGAGGATTAGTTCCTGACTCGAACCTCAACAGGCTGCAGCACTACAGATGTTAAATATCATAATAATGATTGTATCTTCCTCACACAGTGATTATTAGCAAAGCTGTACAGCATTCAAAGAGCACTTGTTTTTGCTTTTCACCAGCAGCTGAAGCAAGGAACACATTACCATTACAAGATGAAGCTGTACAATCTCATCCAACAAATGATCTCACTATGACCCTCACACTAACTTTGCTATTAAGCAAAAACAGGCACATTTTCAAATATTGATTTCAACTAATGTCTGATCCTAACAGGCATGATCTTATCGGGGCCCCACTATAATAGAAGGAGTGTCAGAGTTAAATAGAATAGGTTTAGATAAGATCACAATCTTCCTCACCATGATGTGATGCTATCACTGAGTGAGTATAGTATTTGCAGTAATTATCATTAATAGATATTGGCAACAGGAAGAGTGGTCACTGCTAAGATCTAAACAAATTTGTGCATGATTAAATAAAACAAGTTTTATCTGAATAGTGGGACAGGGTATGTTATGTTCCCCATGAGACTTCGCTGCCTTCATTTTTTTCTTTGAAATGCCAGATATTGAATTAAGAGAGAAATATTGAGGAACAACATTGCTATCTTAGTTTGTTCTGTACTTTCTGTTTTGTGGCAAACTGCCACTTCAGTCTTCCTGCTGCTTTCCTGATGTCTACCTAGACCAGACAGCCCATGCCATGTTGTGTTGACAGACCCTGGTGCCAGGGTTTGGCTCAAGAGCCATGGCCACAGCTGATTTCACAGCACCCTCCCTTCTCAGCAGAGACCAAAGCAGCAAGGAACTGTCTGACAGGAGGTGTTGGAAGCAAAAGTTCATCCATCTAGGCTTTGAGCCCTACAGCTGATTCCTTATTTGAACTATTCCTTGCAGGAATTGGGGCAGCCCCACAGTGGGCTAGCCTAGAGAAGTACTCTCTAATGTAAGTGTGGGCTGTGGCAAAAGCCACAAGAGACAAGGTTGACAGACATCTGGCTTAGTTTGATTTTTGCTTCACCATTTGTTCTGATTGTGGTAGGGTTTCTGCATTCCCAGAAAGAAGGTGGTACTGTAAAAGGGAATACCTGCTTCAAATTCTACGTGAAACTCTGAAGTCTTCTCCCCTGAAGCTGTTAGCATGCAAGGCCAAAACAGCACAGACTGAAAATAATAATTTATAGCCCTGGAAAAAAAATTATCAACCTAGGAAAACTGAAAACATCAATACAAAAAAAAAAAAAAGTCAGCTGATAGTTATGTTTGTACTTATTGTAACAAAACAGGAGAAGCATAGCTAAACTTTAAACTTTCACAGACCCAAGCCATATAAAAATAATACTTGAGAAAAGGGTGCAAATCTAAAATCCCCTTAACTATTATCAAAATTTTATCACAATTTATCAAAATTATCACCATTATCAAAAATTAGCCATGTTTCAATGTGTAGAATTAAAAGGAAGTAATCAGAATTCCAAGAAGCAATGTTCTCTATGTCTATTGTGACAACAATATTGAATTCTAATACACTATTTTTCATCCTTACAGAAATTAGCTAATTAAGTCAATTTAAAAAACATTTCTGAATTAATAGTGTACTTGCCAAGATTACAAAAATATTGGTCTTCTCTACAGAAACCTACAGGCAGCTTTTCTACTTATCTTCATGTATTTGTCTTCTCAAATGTGTTATTAACTCCAGAGCACTGAAATCTTTTTGATAATCACTGAAGATGAATGTATCAGGACAATCAGCAGCATATGGAACACAGAATGCTGCCAGATGTTAACACACTAAACTAAAGCAGAACCATCCAAGTATTCTGTATCTTGTCTAAAAATAATATACTCATTGACCTTAACCCTATCAAACCAGTCCCATCTTCAAGGTCATATAAATAACAAATATTTATCTTCTATGGAGAGGCTGTACTCGCAGCATTCAGTGTCAGAAAATGCTAAGCATACCTAACCTACTGCTTTGAATGGAAGTTTGGGGTGCTCAGCACCTTCTGCTAGTGCTCAGTGCTAGGCAAAATCAAGTCCTAAGTGCACTAGGACTTGATTTTGCCTAGCCACTTAGATTAAAAAAAACCACTTAGATTAAAAAATGCAGACATACAACTGTGACCTCTAGCACATACTTATTTTGGAAGAGATTTGCCCATGCTCTATGTTGCCTTGACAAACTGACTTCTACCATCTTTGTAATCCCTATGCAAATTTCAAGTGAGAATACCAAGGCAGCATGCTACTGTAGCTCTCATGAGGTTGAATACCAGGCTGCAGTGAGTCATGGCAGCAAATTCCATCCTGTGAAACTCTTAACTTCCCCATGCCTTGCAATTATCCCAGAGGAGACTCTGCAAGTGCAAGATGCTGTGCTTCAACAGCAGAGCAAAGAAGCACAGAAAACAATGAGAATGTCCTGACTGTATTTCTGAAGAGCTCAGGAGACCTCTCAGTTATGGCAGTTATAGTGAACAAACAGATAGTTAAGTATCTTTGGTATGACTGACAAGAAAATACTTATTAGAGGTCAGAAAGGCCATTTAGTCCCAAGTATGCTCCTAGCCAGAGCAAGCTAACAGGTGCTACTACAAAGCCACTTAAACCCTGCAACAAGCACTAACAACCAGACTTGGGACAGGGAATGCGAGGAATGTTAAGGAGTCACAACCACACCAAGTGGTCTCACATTTGTGAGGTCAAGTTTCAAAACATGCATATTATTCTTATTTTTCACTGCTGAATGTTGGTGGGGTGGGGGAAAGTGCTTTCAAAATTAATCAGTGTATATGCAGTCTTTCACTGCACACAGGTATCACTTCTGCATGCATTTAAGAGATTTACTAGCACAGAAGCACAAAATGGACTCCGAGGATGCTGCTGATGCCAAGAACCTCCTTGCAAATGTTTCCATATTGAACCCATGGTGTATTCTCTGTTTTTCAGCCTATCTAATAGAGGCTCTGGAACCTGATAGTGAATGACTGACTATAAAAATCAAGATTCAGCTTACTCCGTGAGGCATGCTGTACTGCCAGATCAAAGTGCACCCATCTGGCATCCTGAAAATGCAATACTATTGCTCTCACTCTGCAAATGCATGGCACAAAAACCAGGGACAATGATCCTTAGAATCCTGAGACAATGATCCTTATATTTCCACAAAAAAAAAAAAAACAAGTACAGAAAACTTGGATACAATGTCCTCAGTAGAACTGGAAGTAATGTTTTGAAAAAGCTACACTGATTTTATATTGGCTATAATTCTAGCTTTAGTTATCAAGAAAGTGGAGTGGGAAGGGAGAATATTCAGAAGAAAAAAAACCATGCAGGCAATTGAGAAGGGACATGCCAAAGAAATATAGCAGCTTACTTCTTATCTCACAGCTAGCCCTTGTTATATTTCAATTAGATTTTGAAACCAGTATCCTATACTGGTATGACCAACTGTCTAGCTTCCTGTAATGTCCCATCTGCCATCTTCTACAAAAAAAAAACAGTGTCTCATTCTGCTCCTTTTAAAGCCAATCCTGAAAGATTTTAGCTACCTGCAGGCATTTCTGGGCAGCCAAACAAGTGAAGTTGGCTGCAGACATTTCTCAGCATCAGGCTGCCAAAAGCCACAGGGTCATCTGCTCCCTCTCCTTCCCCCACGCCACAGCTCAGCTGCGCCTACACCACTCCTGTCGTCTTGGTCCAGCCTGTTCTGAAACACACCAGCCACAGACTGACGGCAACCTCCTCAATCTCCTCCAGCTTTTCACTCTCACTAACATTAGGAAGCTCTTTCTCCTAGCTAAACTAAATCTCCCTTGCTGATACCTTGCTGAGTCTGGAAGCTTCACCTAATGCAATCGTTCATGTCGTTCCATGGCTTGTGATCCAGGTGGATCCAAGAAGGAAGTAAAATCCTCCACCACAGATGTATGCAGGATTAAGATGGTATTTTGACTTGGAGGAGGTGAATTGACCACAGTGAGAAGGGAAACAGGACTAAGGTAAAATACTGGATCCCAAAAGAGAAGAATATTATCTTAAATTTAACAAATATAAACAAGGAAATCCAGTATTTAATGTAGTAAATGTGACTGCATCCAAGAGGAAGAAACAGTGTAAAAGCAAAGCAGTTAAGACTAAAATGTACCATAAGGTCCACTGCAGAATTAAAAATCTGCAATAGTAGAACCAGGCCCTTCAATACAAGCAGAAAAGAAGGAACTAAGATATTTTGGATCTACTATTGTTTTCTGATTTATTGCTCGCTTTCCTTTATGCTAATTTGTCCCAGTTTTCTTCCAAAAGTGAGGACAACAGCTTGCAGGAGAGGGAGAGAGGGAAGAATCCTTCCTCACCTCCCCAGCTTCGAGGCACACCTCCCTCAGCTCCCCTAAACTTGTCTTTAATGTCCTCACACATTGCAGAAGTTCCAGTTTCTTGTTTAAAAAAAATTGGCCACCCATCCCCCAGATCAGAGACTGTCATGGGGAAATGAAAGCCTTAAAGAAAAAGAAATATTTTGGGAAATGTGAGATGTTTTTAAATAAATACATAAATAATAATTATAATTACTAACATATATAAAGCTTTTATTAAAAATAGTGTCTTCTATGCATTTCAGAAACAAGATATAAAAAAACAAGATATAAAAGCTAATCTGTGACAGGAAGAATTTTAAATTATAAGACATATTCTCAGAGTGAGAATAATCTACATAAACTGTGATGATATCTCATATGTTATGTAGTTTTTCCTAAATGCATCAGTAGTGTTCAGAGTACTATCCTTCCCTTACAGCACAGAAAGGACAGTATTTTGTCTATGCAAAACTCAATTATTTTCTAAATATTGTCAAAGAGCTCAAAACCTATATTTAATGATTCAAAATTGTGAAGCATTTTGCAAACACATTAAAATGCATTAGTAAAAAGAAAGGGGGCAAAAGTTTATTAATAAATTTTAAGATGAGACATGATTATTACAGAAGCACAAAATCCTTTAGGTTGGAAAGGTCCTCTGAGATCAAGTCAAATCTAGTCCTTTCCCTGATTACCACCTTATCAACCAGACCATGGCACTAAGTGCCATATCCAGTCATCCTTGAACACCTCCAGGGATGGTGAAATCCCCTCATCCCTGGGCAGCCTATTCCAATGCTTAACAATCCCTTCCATGAAGAAATTCCTCCAATGCCCACCCTGAACTTCCCATGGCACACCTTGAGGACATTTCCTCTTGTCCTGACATTGGTTACCTGGGAGAAGAGACCGACCCCCTTCTTGCTACAACCAACAAAACAATTTAAATATGAAACCATATAAACCTCAATGAGGCTATGCATATAATTTACCACATATGGAATATCAGGACACACAACTAAACCTATAAATAAGTAACCTATAAATAAGAAACAACTAAACCTATAAATAAGGCCTTGCTGCAGGTTTGGGGCTGCTAGGGAAGGTAAGGACAGCAAGAGATGGTGCCTCCTGTGCTCTTTGCTCTGGAGTCCCAACAGCCTGGAGCTGGTTGTGTTTTGAGCTTCCTTAGAGTCTGAGGAGCCACCAGATTAGATTAGACTGATGAACTTGTTCTCCAGACTTGATAAATGAGGCTCAGGACATTTATAAGCTTCATTTAGCATTGAATTTCTCAGGCCAAGCTCTGAATTTCTTTGTGCATACTTTGGTAGTGCAAAGTAGATTTGTTGCCTCTGGAAAAGGACTCATTTTGCTACTGGCCGTGGGATACTTCAACATCATTAGAAAAGGAGCTACAGCCAGATGGTGAGGAAAGTTCAGCAAAATTGAGGTATTTAAAATAAAACAGATTTTTAAGACCTAGTAACAGTCAATAACTCCTTCTGACTAGAATATGCTATTCTTATACACTCATGATCACTTACATTGGGTGGGTATATATATAAGCACATATATATAGTTACTATATTTTTAACATGTTTATTTTTAAATATCCATTTTTAATATATTTATGTATTCATACATACTGTACTAACAGTATTTACTTACTAGAAATATTGAGAGAATTTTTTCTCTATTCAAAATGTTCAAACCCACACTTTCACACAACCCAGTTAATTTGGCTGCAATGAAACAACCAGAAGTAACTTTAATTTCCATCCTTCTTGAAAATTTATAGGCTACTTCTCTCAAACATATTCAAATGGAAAGGGAGCTAACAGATCTTTGGAATTTTGATCATTCCATCACACTGTATGAAAGTGATCAGAAAGCAGCCAGTGTCTTAACTGAATCCACAGGTCCATTCCTTTAAGTAATTTATTTATTTAAGGAAGATAGCCAAAAGTTTAAAATATTGTTATTGTAACTATGATATGGTACCTATGGTTCTGCACTTTTTATTAGCAAACAAATTTTGACACCACCAAAATGTGACATTTCACACCAGGATTTTTTCTACAGTACACTTTTTTTTTCCAAATAACTGCCTACTATGGCATCCACAAGTCTTATGAAGAGCATTTGTTGATGTTTTCATAATCTTATACATTTGTATGCCCAGACAGCACATCTTGACAACATACTGAGTGGAACAAAGTGCTACCACAGTTCCACAGGCAACAGCATCTCAGTGCTTTTTCCACTACCCATGTACCCTAAGGCTAACTATCCTTAGGCAGGCACAGCTTTATGTGTGTAGGCAAAAAAAAAACCCATGAGCTTCCAGGACATTTTATTTTTAAATGGTCAAAGAGAGAGCACAAGCCTTCTAGTCTTTCAGTTCCATGCCCGTTGTAACTACTGAATTCTTGTCTTACCAATGCAAACATCTTCATAGACACAAACATCTTCATGGCCTTCTGTGCCACTAAAATGATGGAGCTAGAATTTCCAATGCTTGTTCTATGAATGCAAAACTATGTGTCAACATTTTAGAAACTGGATTTTATTTCAGAAAAAAAAAAGATAGTGTTAACATCTAGTGAGAAGAAAATTACTTCCAAAACTGCTGAATATTTAAATCTGGCATTTTATATCTTCCTAGTCTATAATATGCATGTTTCATAAATAAGAAGAAGTATTAACATAGAAAGCATGAATTTAAAAATTTTCCTCAGAGGACAACATTTAATACTGAATTGCTCATCTTAAACACATGTATAGAACTCGTGCCAGTCAGGTATTGTAGTCCAGTGAGCTACATGAATGACCTTAAATGGAGAAAAATAAATTATTTTTCTTATATGAAGTCTTTAAATAAGACTACATCCCATTCTAAAAGTTGTGTTATAAATTTATCAAAATCAACAATAGCAAAATAAGAATCTGAGTCTTAAAGCCTGTGGAAGATTAGAAGATTAGACTAGTCAGAAGACTTTCAAGATTTGACACAGACTCTTAGAAGCACGAAAATATGTTACAACTGAAGTTTATTGCAGTGATTCTCTAATTAAGCAGCTTTCCTTCTCTCTCTTTTCCCCACATCCTAAAATGCAAAAGCCTGGCACTTGGATATAGCACCTCCTTCTACTGCTGTCTGGGAGGCTCTGGACAAAATTTTTTTTTCTTGCCTTTTTTTCTGTCCCAGGCTCCTGACTTTGCCTCATCTCTTCTGCAGAACCATCCCCTTGCTCTGCTCTCAGCAGCTGCCTGGCAATGCGTCCCAGGGTACATTCCCGCTCTCAGAAGGACCCCCTACTGAAATGAAGCTTGCCAAAATAGGACAGATAGTTTATTGAGTTTTCTCCCAGGAAACAGAGTTAGTTTAATGGGAATGATTGGAAAAGTGTATTACTTAATTGCAATAGTATTAGGGTAAATTCTGTTTAATGGAGATGCTCACAGCAAGCACCAAGTAACTTAATTATTGTTAAAAACCTTTCAAAATGACCAGTGATAGTTTTAAAGAAGTGTTAAAGCTCTGCTGTTTAGATAAACAGGTGTCAAAATGAACCATGGGTAAGTCTAGTCTCAAAAAAGGCCTAAAGTTAAGGAAACAAGGTTAAAGAAAAGAACAATTTTGTGTAAAAATCCCCTGTTAATATTCAGGAAATAACCAAATAATAAATGAAGAAAAAACAAAAAGGAAGAATGAATCCTGTCTTGCATGTATGTTCTTTAAATATTTAATAACTTAAAATAAAGGCTATGGTAAGGTATGCAGTGCTACACCAGTGTAAAAATAGCATTTAGACAGAAGAGAAGGATTAAGGTTCTCCTATACTGTACCATGTTGCTTCATCCTCTTTCTGAGAACTGGAAACTACTGCAAGTTGGAAAAAAATGCTTTTGAATTTGTCCAAAACAGGGTGTTTATTCAGATCCTTACCACATCTTGCTGTCTTATTATTAGCATGGTTTAAATGTGTGTAAATGTAAATAAAAGAGCAGAATTAACTTCTTTAAAAAAAAAAAAGCATCTAAAGTACAATTGTGTATGAAAGTTAAAAAAATGGTTCATCATTGGATTCTCCTAAACTACATGTCTATATAAATAGGAGAACACTTGGTAAAAGTGAAGTAATGTAAAGTGATGTGTTCTTAAAGACCATTGTGGATGGCCATGTGGACATCTTGGCATGTCTCAATATTTTTTTAAATATTTCAGTCTGGAAGGCCTCAAGTTCTGCCAGAGGAGGTTTACACTAGATATGAGGAAAATTTTCTTCACTTTGGCAGGCACTGGGACAGGCTGCCCAGGGAATTTGTGGAAACCTCATCCCCAAGGTGTTCAAAAGGCATTTGAATGAGTTACATGGGGACATGATTCAGTGGTGAACACAGTGCTGCTGGATTAACAGTTGGACTTGATGATCTTAAAGGTGTTTCCCAACCTTAATGACTCTATGGTTCTAAGCAGCCAATCCCAACACATGCACAGCACATCAGCACATAGCTGTTGGGTGACATCATGTGCTGTCCTAAGTGCTGCAACAATAACATCTGCTCATGTTTGGGATGGAAGGAAGTGATCTTAAAGTAGTTCAAGACATGAAAGAGACTGACAGTAACAGTAGAAAAAATTAGAAAGAAATGTTTTTGTAGTCACTTGAAATATTTAAAGGAATAAAAGTAATATAACAAAGATGAGAATCAAGGTTCATTACTCAGTACACTATTTTGGTAACTAAATATAAAAATTTCTCTGTGCTATTAAGAGCCAAATTTTCCATTTGCAATTAAATATCTAAAGATAAAATATACCTTATCCCTCTCCATGTTTGAATAGAGAAAAAGAAACTAAGGACTGGCTACAACCTGGCTATGGATAGACTACTACCCCTCTGCAGCCATGCAGCATCTCCAACAAAAGTCCCCAGAAAACCCTCGTGCTGCAACTCTGAAGATTAAAAGTCACTGTCTACTGTCTACTACAGACATGAGGTTTCTGACCCAAAGTGACCAGCCACAGATTACTGAGTGAATAACTTTACTGCATTTTGAACCTTGGCTCCTCAGCCCTCACACACCACCCAGTCAAACAGCTCCATGAGCATATCTTTCAGAGATGTCTCTTTGGTGTCGAACCTCCCAGATCCCATTTAAGGGTCCCTGCTGTGTCCTACTGCTTGCCTGGCCCAACCCTACAAATTCTTCTCCTGTGGATTCTCTTCACAACCACACTGAATCCTCTTTTCCTTATCAGGCTCATACAGGCCTGCCCCGCATGCTCTTCCCTGCAACAAGGAGAATGGCGAGCTGAATATAGCTGATCATTGTTTTGCTTTGCAAAACCCTGCCATGGGCACAGATTAACACCAAAAACTTGATGGCAGCAGCCAAGGGAAAAGGCCTCTTGGAATGCCTCCACATGACTGCCGGAGCGACCACTGTTCGACATCCATCGTGGGCTACGTGGTTCAGGGCTGCTTTTGTTTCCATGGGCCTCATTCCCATCAAGCTGTCCCCTCAAACAGGGAAAATATTTACAGCTGAAAGAAGCAAGTCAACAGTTTTTTCTTAACTAGGTTGCTAGTGGCTTGAATTTAGATCTGCCTACACCCAGCAGCTCCTCTTTCAGTGGGCTGTATGTCCAGTCTAGTATGGTCTTCTGCTCTTTTCACCTGCATGCTCGTATTAGACTTGATATTTGTGCAAACCCACTTTCCTGTTACACAGGAATCGGAATCACAAACTAGGAGTCTGATGCATAAAAATATATTTCTATCAATTTGTGGGTATCCATGATCTATTGAATTTTCTGTGATGCAGCAAGACACAGATTTGGAGCCCTCATGGTCAAATTGTGTTGTCTTCCATTCTACAGCTGAGTTCTCACCAGCTGTAGACAACCAGTAGTATTGTTCAAACTCTTCATGAGTCTGTTGTCTAAACAGGGAGATTATATTAAATCTCAAGCAAATGTGGAAACATGTAGACACATGTTTCCTACAAATACGTTCATTTTCTAGGCTTGAAAAGATATTCTTATGCATTTAATTTTCTAGGGACTACCCAATTATTATCGAACAGTGGATGGAAAGTGAAAGTAGTGGAAGGAAATGGAAGGGAGTGAACTCCATGTCTAATTGTGCAGACAGATACAAATTATGCATGCAGCTGAGAGCAGAGGAATTTTGGTAGTTTGGCACAATTACAGGAACAGATATTTAAAAGTATCTAAATAGGAGATCTATCACTTTAAATATAATACAAGTATCTATGTAGGTATCTACAAATATTTAAGAATTATAAAAGAAGTTCTTAAGGTCAAACTGAAATAAAACTTAAATGCCTAGACAAGTTTTAAGATCTAAGACTCACTTGCTAAAAACAATGTCTTAGGATTTTCTGCTGGCTGCATGCAGATTGTTTCATCAACAATAACCATAATAATAGCATTCCTTATTTCATAATCGAATTTTATGTAATTCATGAATACTGGCTAAACTCTTAGATGAGAAAAATTAAGAACTTTATTAGTCATTGAGCCCTTTCAAGTCTACCTTTAGTTTGAGTATTCTTCAGTCCTGATGTGGATCTTGCTCTACCATGTTTCCCAACAGTGCTGCAACACTGTTGATACACCTGCTATTCCTATTGCAATTGTGAACAGTATTAAACTAATTTTTGTTCAAGGTACCCATTCTTCCACTACTCTGAGATGTGTACTGCTAACATATTTCAAGACAGAAACTTGAAAGATCTAAAATGTAATTGACATCTGGCACAGTGACTCAATTAAATACCGTGCTGAATTAATTAACTTGCTCCATCTCATGAGCCAACAGCAGCAAGACCGTATTCAGCAATGCAGCACTGCTGGAAACAAGAAGATATTACATGTACAGGCTGCATTCAGTGCAGAGTGCAAGGGGAATAAGTAAGCTCTGACTGTTACAGCATGAATTAATCCTGTGAGGCACTGTCATACTGCAATCACCAAAGAGTACAGCCAGGTAAGATACTTTCAGTGAGACACAAACTGATTTCCCAATAAAGGTAGCAGCTGCAAAAGTTATGATATTTACTCACATGGGGATCCTGAATTTTTCTTTACTTTTCTCTCTATACAAAAAAATCCACATTAAAACTCTTTTTCAAAAATTTGGTGTTTATAGCAGTATAATGTTTGAGGTTGTCATTCAGAAATGAAATAAACTAGTTTTCAGCTCCTCATGTGAAAGTTTGATTGAATTCTAGGGATGTGAGGCTCTACCCAAATGAGCTTCCCAAAACAGATATTAATAACCTAAGTAAAGAATCTCAACTCCCCTGATGAACAACAGAGAACATGTACAATAGTGAGATAAGTATCAAATGGGTCAAAAAACCATAAAAAAATCCAGAATAATTTCAAGACAAAAAAAAAAAGATAAAAGAAAACCATGTAGAAGCTGATGTTTCTGATGTCAGAGTTTTGTTGCTTTAACAGCAAATTAAAGTTGCATCAAAAGGTTTGTGTTTCTTCACACAGCATTTTAAAGTAACAAATGTAGGATTACAGGAAACATCTGATATTTGGGAAAAAGAAAAAATACTTAGAATCAGAGAATAACTCAGGTTGGAAGAGATCTCTGGAGGTCATCCAGTCCAAAGTCCTGCTCAAAGCAGGGCAAACTTCAAAGTCAGAGGCAACTTCGAAGTTAAATCTGATTGCTCAAGATGATGCCCAGTTCAGTTTTGACTTTTTCAAGGAATGGAGTTGCTCAGGGGACAAAACAATATTTGTGAGAACTAAAATTCTGTTTAAAGAAACTTTTTCAGATTTCCAAATCTGTCTATATTTGTAGGCAAAACAAAAGTAAGATCTTTCAAGTATTAGTAAAAATAGATTTTATGATTTTTAATTTGACAATAAAATGTATCTTTCCAGTTTAGTGAGAAAAAAGTCCTGAAGATTTTCATTGAACGTCTCTGTGAACTATACTGAGAAAGCTGTTCTAGCCCATTACAATACAAAAATTTAAAGTCAGTACTGCACATTGCTCCATTACCAGTTCATTAAAACCCAACTATCCTAACTAAATGCTTTTGATATAACAAAAATGGTATTTGCCCAAATATAAAAAGCAGTAACAGATCTTAAAACATTCCTGTGCTATTAAGGGAGAAGCAAGGTTCTGCTAGGGTTGTGGTTCTACAACTCCATCGAAAAAAAAAAAAAAAGAGATACAATATGATTGTATGATTGGCTGCTTGCTGACATGCTGTAAATTCATTCTGAGAATATCTGATAAACATAAATTTTGTAGAGAAGGGACAATTAATATCACCTCCTATACTTAAACAGTATCTGCATGTTGTCTATACCTGATGAAGCGGTACAAGTGGACAAAACCAAACTAGCATTTCTCTACAGTATGGATTCTGGAGACACTTTGAGCTACAACATGACTAAGGTTTCTGTTATATGAAAAGTGATTAAACTAATTATACTGGGATTCAGAAAATTATTTGAATTACAGGTGGTTGTCACATATGGCCTTGTATGAAAAACATTTTGAGAATGATGACAGGCCAATAATGAAATAGATGAAGAAATAAAAATTAAATGGATGGAAAAAATGAGACAAGTTCAAATTTTCCAGTTTTTCCTTTCTAACAAATAAGGGGCTTTGACTCTGTAGTACTTCTGAAAATATATTCTTTATTCAGGTGCCTGAATGGGAAGTCTGATCTGGATTGGGAATACTGAACTTTTGGAAACTCAGACAAAGTTTCCATGCCACTTTCTGTAACATTTCTTAGTATCATTTGACGAATAAAGTACACTAACGAGTACAAAATAGTAAGATCTTAAATGTCTACTATGCATTATATCTATACCATAATATACTATGTACTCAGAATAATGCTTCACTCAAATTTTAATATGCATATTTACCGAAAGTAAAATGCATCCTATCCAATAATCCTTAGAAAGAGAACTCCATTACATAGGCAAAGGTTCTCTAGGGAGGAGTTGAAGAAAATAAATTTCCCCCTTTTGTGTCCCCTGTCCATACAACTCCTCCCTCACACTGTCCCACATGATACATCAGCAACTCAGTGCTCCTCACTCTCTTCAGGTCCTGCAAGGGCAGGACAACACCCAGTGCTGGGGAACACCGGGAATCTCAGTTTCTGCATTTGCAGCACAGAGGCGTGTACCCAAAATGCCTGTAATCCCTTCCTGTGAAACTGTCCCACATGTCTTTATGCTAAATACATTCAATGCAAGGGCTGTAATAGCAAACAGTGATCCAGCTGCAGATAATGGTTCTTCAGAAGTATCCCACAGGGCAATGCATGTTCCAAGACTGTTTAAACCTTCCTAGAGATATTAGTTGTTTCCTTCCTGATATTTTCAGAAAACTAATCTGAACTATACACAAATAATATTGAAGCTCAGACTTAAAACCAGCACAAACAAAGATGAAATGAAGACCTAGAAATGACATGATTTTCAGTGCACCGAAGAGAGATCATTACTTTAAAGTAAAATGGTCTACATACTTTATGCAATCAGAATAAAAAATGAGGCTAATTGAGAATATATTATATGACAGGTGTCTTTTGATGCTTTTCAAAAAAATGTGAATTTGATGGAAGATTTTGCTATGTTCAATTACATTAAGGCAAATTTAATTAATTTTATCTTAAAATAATGTAGTTATTTATTTTTGATACTTTAATATAAATTAAGTATTCAGCAATTAATACTATGAAAAATTTAAAAACCACAAAAAACCCAGATATTACTACTGAAACACAACACCTTGGTTCAGCAAACAAGGAAGTGACATTTCCCTTCAGTAAAAGAACAAGTTAAACACTATTAACCTGTGCTCCAAATAACTTCATGTGGATGGTTGCCATAGATGAACGAATTGGAGAAGAGCCAAATACCACTGTCCGCTAAAGCTAACAATGCCTGTTTTCAAACGCTCCATCTGAGGAGCAATCCAGGCTGCTCCCTGAAGAATGGCACAGAGCATAACAAAGAGAAGTGTCTCAGAGCATCTACATACCAAGGTGTTATTATTCAGATCCATCTTCCCAGTGAAAGGCCCCCATGTTGTTCCAACCGGAAGCTGCTGCCGGCTCTGAATCTTGCGCTCCCCGTCTTTCTGGACCATCTCCAACTCTCCTGCAAACAAAGAAAACAAGCAGTGTTGAGAGTACTTTCACTCATGCCTTGACAACAACCACCTCTCCCTTTGTGTTGGTTTTACAAGCACAATGTTCTGAGGACCAATATGATGAGAATTAATTATGCTTGTCTGAAAAACAACTGATCTTGTCATCCTGCAAAAGAAAAACAAACCTTTTTCCCTTATAATTATATTCAAATTTGGTTCAGAAAGTCCCATTCCTTTCTTGCATCTTTTCACACACATTAGAGTTGGAAAGCAATTTTATTCAGAATAGCATTCCATAAGAGTTCTTAAGAAGTGCTGAGGAAGGGGGAAATGACAGCTGAAAAGAGAGGGTCCAATAGCAGCCACACCTGGTGCATTAACCTCCTTGATGCATTTTGCTGCACAAGATCACATTTTGAAGCCCACAGCAACTAACAATTTGAGAAAAACAGCATATAGCTATAAAAAATTCACTACACCTCCAAGATATTACTAAAAGCATTTGCTGCAATTACAAAAAGGATTTTAAACTTTTGAGATTTTACAGACAGTAAGATTTCAGAATTAAACAAAAAAATAATTTTAATTTTAACTTTATATTATCAGAAAAAATAAGTAAAAGCAATGGGAAAGCTGTATGATGGTTTTTTCAGTGCATAATGATTTTTAGTGCATGATATTTTTTATTTTAAATAAATTTTCTTTTTGAAAGCAATAACTTCAAAATTAACCACTTAAAAGAGAAATTTTTGCTTTTGCTCACCTTAACTTTTCTGGATTTTTCAGTAAAGAGAAAGAATAACACAAGTCATCATTCTCATGGAGGGAAAAATAAATTCAGTCACCACCTTTCCCAACCCGTATTTTTTTTGTTTTATTTCAAGATTAAAAAATTAGTCTGGACAACTCATCTTTGAAACCAGTCTCTTCACTAAGACTACTTTTTATGAAAAAACATTTCATTTAAAAATACAGCAACAGTTATATTTATATGCACAATTTCTAATACTATTTTCTGAATAAATTCTGGTTTCTGACTTTCCTAGGGATACAATGGAACAAGGACAGGGTGATGTGTACTTTTCCTGTTAGATGTTTGACTGCTTTTTTCCATGCTCTTGCACTTCCAAGCTTTCCCTTTCCTGAAGGTAGGCAAAAAATCTGTTGATCTCAGGAGCAGCAGAACTCACCTCCACTTTGTTAAAGCCATGATTTTTTCATGATTTGTTTTCCATGACTGCTAAAGCCCCTTGCCCCCTTTCCATAACAAACAGATGCAACAGTGATTCCTGTCTTTTGCATCAGCATGTCTCAACAACTCCACCCCAAATAAGGATGGTGCTTTTCCACAAACAGAGCAAAGTCCAACTGTGCAAGGAGTCAATTCGTCCCAGATTTAGCACTGGTGGTTGTTGTGAAATGAACCTTGGGCTGAAGGAAGTGAGTAACTCCTCCTGGCTCACAGGCAGCCTCCACAACTTCCCCCAGCTAAACATTCCCCTGGATGCCTGGATTTACATTGCCGTCAGGCTACAAAGCTTTTACTTGTCCATAGGGGTTTATCTTGACCATCTTCCAAAGAGAAGAGCTGGCTCCAGCTTCCATTTTCAAGCACAGAAATCTAAATTTCACCTCTGAGTGTTGCAGATTACAAAACTACTCTACGTAAAATCGTGCATCAGATCCTTCCTGCAAACTGGAACAAATCTAGGAAATAGAGCTGTATTGGTTTACAAAAGCTTCTCTGTATGTGGGTGAGTCCTCATCATGACAGTGCTATGACATTTTAAGAGACAGTATGTGAACAGGAAAGCTTATGGATTAATTATATCTAATTTACACATGTGACATATATGCATCCAAACAGAAAAAAAACTCCAAACAACCATAAAAGCATTTTTTCCTTCTCACAGTGACATTGTTACAAATTGTATTAGCTTTAAAAATCTCTTTATATGTTAATTATGGAAGAGAGAAATTGCAAAGTAACATGTTTATCACTTAGCCATACTGCAGCATTTTCTCTCTACAGAGAGATGAAAACTGCAGCTTTGCTTGCTTTTACACACTAAAAAACAGCCATGTCTATGGACATGTCACATTTAACTGATACCAGAGGAATCATGAGAATCTTTGAAAACCCTTTTAAAAAATAATTCAGACTCCCTTTCTGCCACTGACATTTTTCATTTGAAAAGGGTTCAGACACAGTCAAACAGTGACTCCTTATCTGTACCTGTGGATTTACAAGCAGGCCTGTCTTTTAATGGATTAAGAACGACAAACTTAGGGCAGATCAACCACTGATATCCAAAAAGCTACCAAAGTTTTAAGGTACACATCATTACACATGATATTTTAAATAAAATTAATAACATGAATCTTATACCTGATAGGTAGCTCAGATTTGAGGCAAGCGTAAGAACAAACTTTTTTTTCCAAATATATTTTTTCCCTTCTGTTGATAATTAAATAAGGTACTATGGATTCTCTCTCTTATTCTCTTTTGTTACAGTTCCAAGCTGTAGTTCAGGCAATATTCAATATATATGAATACTTTGAAATATTCTGCCTAGGGAGTAACATCATGCTGAATTGTACTGAAACTGCTGTGTTTCCCCACACACTTAGAACACCATGAAAGAGGAGTAGATTGCAGACAGGGTAACAAAATGTTTTGCTGCAAAACCTTTCTGTTTCTCTGTATTGCAGTTCTCCAAAAAGGATACATTTCTCTCCTGTCACCATGACCAGCAGCCATTTTAATGCTATGGGTGAATGTCAGAGTTGGGAAGGACAATCTGCTTGCATTTTTAGACAAAATGAGACAATCTGGTTATGCTTATTCAAGGTGCAGCACATTACAATTTAGTCCTTGGCAAAGATTTTGTTTTTTTTCATCTGAATATCTTTGGTTTTTTAGAGGAAAAAAAATTGACACTGCCTGCAACTTCTCTGTATTTATTTACAACATTTTTCTCCTCTGAAATTTCCTATTTGGTGAATGGTAGCACAACTGCAGCACACAGTGGGTCAGTCTCCCACTTGATGTAACTGCAGCTGTCCCCTGCTCACTGCTGACTTCCCACAGGGATGCTGGTTTAAATGCCATACCTGTGGCCCCATGGAATGTGTGACTTCAAGGGTGTTTGCTGGAAAATGAGAACCTCACCCTGTGACTCCTAATTAAAAGGGTTTGAAAAATGTGAAAATGTGTCAGCAAGACAAGATTTTCCCCTTCAGCCCAAGAGGAAGTTCAGATGTAAATCTGAAGCGCTCTCTACAGCTACCATCCCCTGCACAACTGCTCAGAGTCTTCACAGATTACATCAGGAGAAGGAAGAGGATCTGAGACTTCATTGCTGTATCACCACTCACAGTAAGTGTAAAGACTCAGCTGGTACTGACTTTTCACACATACTTGTCCATGGAAATTTCAACATGTGGGGAGGAAAAGAGAAGAAGGGATGAAAAGCTGCTGCAGCCTTCTTTAATCCATGTTCAAACCCAAAGGAGGCAGAAAATACTGTGCCAAACACTGTTAGGTGCCTCAAGTAATCAGCAATTGCAACAGACCATCTCAGGACTGAATACAAGTTCCTTCCCATAACAGCAAATTATAACAGAACTCCTTCCTACCCCTGGAATAAAATATGTGATATACTCATAATTTCCACGCAAAGTAGAGAAGCAGTTTTACTCTCTTCATCCCAAACTTGTCAGCTCTCCAGCTGAAAAGGACAGCAAGAAGTATGATAGAAGCAGCACTAAGAAATACAAGTAGAGAGGAAGTGATGCTCTGCTTCTAGTTTTTGTGATTAAGGTAAAAAAATTACTTAAGAGACATTTCATTTAGTGATATTTACTTGCCCTTTCCTTGCTACAGAGCAAGTAGTTTTTTGGGTTTTTTTCCCACAGCTTGTTCTTCAGGAACACATTTATTTCCAGCTTGCTGAGTAAGTTTATACAAAATATTTGAGACACATAGTATGGGCTAATCAATTTTGGTAAAAGATAATGCTGTTAGTGCTGTGGGCTGTTTCTCTTATCTTGTTGATGTAGCATACTTTTAAAGTCTGTGATTACTCAAAGACTTATGATAGCTGCACTGTAAAAGAAGCCTCAAGTCATGACTCACTAGTACAGCTATAAAACATCCCATGGCTTTTAAGATATTAGGCCACCTTGGTGGCTAGGAAACCAGAATGAAAGGACTCAATTTAGGATTCTTTTCATACATGCATATATTGTTTCAGGCATGCCACACAGGGCTTTCATTAAACAGAAGGTAGAGAGGTCAGTTTAGCTTTGTATTCTTTTACAGCACAATCAGCATCATTTAAAAAAACTCTCCCCAAAACATAGAGTACAGAGGAATCCAACAGGAGCTTTTGGCCCTTAACAGGATTTGACCACAGTCTGACTACCAGAAAAATTCAAGTATATATAGTATTTCTGAAACAAAATAATACTGGCTTTCATCCATCTACCTACATTCTGGAGTAAGAAACAAAGGAGTATATATCTGAAGGTGAATGATGAACACTTGTTGTGGGACATAAGGAGAACTACATTCAGAAATAACTGTATCCAGATTCGTATGCATTTAAGACTTCTAAGCAAGTCACTGATAGCTTTGGGCCACAGTTTTTGGGTTTTTTTCTTAATTTAAAATAGCTTTCTAAGTGGAGTCAGTTCAAAAAATTGAGTAAGCTCCTCCTCTGCTACAATTAGAGACTGCTTATTTGACATCATGGGGCTCTACCAATTTCCACAAGCAAATGGCTCCTTCTTTGCATATTTCCAGTCCACAGCCACCTGGCTCTCTAATGAGTATTTCTGCATGGCAGAGAAATTGTGTATGTTGTAGTTTCAAACAAGGACTGCTCTGAAGTCAGAGCAAGCTAGTTAAAAACACTCTCAGTTCTTAAGTGCTGCCCAACCCAGAACCCAGTATTTGCCTGCCGTCCTACATGCACAGGAAGATTCTGCAATTAATATTTGGCTGGCGATTGCTTCCATTATAACAAACTAATATGTGTAGGTCTGCACATAGCAATTCACTGATAGTAGAGAAGTATCCCATTTCCACTTCTGTGATTCTTAATAAGGTAGCTCCAATATTCAGTGTTCACACACTTGTTTGGCAGACATAAGCTGCATTATTGAGATACTTCCTGTAAATTCTCCTCCCTCAATTTTCAAGTCTCTGAGACATAGCACACACTAAACTACAGTTTTGAACATAAACTTGAAATACGACATTCTCTATTCAAGTACTCCAGTCAAACCCTGATAAATCAGGCTGGCCATGCAGTGATCTTATCCCTTCTGACTCTTTAATAAATCGAACCTTGTAAGTTCACGCTGTTGGAAGTTGTCACTAAATGAAATTGTGACCTTATCCGATGCGTGAACTTATCCTGCTGACAACTACATTTATTGTACGGATAAGCATAAGGCAAAAAAAAGAGGCTTTCGATAATTGTGATCTTACCCATATGCAACTCTAACAGATGGGATCTTTTTGATGTTCCATTTAATGATTTGTCTATGATGAGCCTCTACTCAGAGAAAAAATAAATGTTCTTCATAGGTAAATGGTAGGGGAACTGGTAAACCGTATGAAAAGTGCACAAAGAGGAGTGGCTGACAGCAGAGAGTCAAAAGCTATTAGCTTAACACAAAGAGCTTTGAATTAGCTGGTAATTGCACTGCAAAAGATAACATAATGGAAATGGTGAAACAGTAACATTCCCTTTCCACAGGACTCATTCAGTAGTCCAAAATCCAGAAACAAATAACTATGACTCTGAGGCAGTAACCCAAAATACGCTGTGCTATGGCACTTCATGATGAATGAATTAATGAATGAGTGAATGAACAAATCCTCTTCCAGCACTGACTAGATGCTTGCCTCTGTTATTGTGGAAGCATATTAGGCAACAGACAATTCAGAGAATCATATAATAGGTTTTTGAATAAGGTTGGAAGGGACCCTTTAAGATAATCTAGTCCTACCTTCCTCCACCAAGAAGAGGCATGTTCAATTAGATCAGGTCATGCAGAGCCCTGTTTAACCTGACCTTGAATGTTTCTAGGGATGGGACATCTACCACCTCTCTGGGCAACCTGTTCCAGCTTCTCACCACCTTCAATTTAAAAATCCCTGAAAACGGCAAAGCAGCTCACATTACTGTGTTTGTCAGGGATTTAATACATCATGTTACCTAATTCTCACAGTGGACAATACTGTACTCAT
Source organism: Molothrus ater (assembly GCF_012460135.2). Lineage (NCBI taxonomy): Eukaryota > Metazoa > Chordata > Aves > Passeriformes > Icteridae > Molothrus > Molothrus ater. The sequence continues at coordinate 127,569,405 of NC_050478.2, forward strand.
TCTGCAGTCAGTGCACTGACCCCAGAGCGAGATGACCTGGGCAGTGTCAGGGTACAGTCTGATTTGCAGCACTACAAGTCTACTGGGGGATACAAAAATTGTAGTTATCTTACTAGGAAGACACATACATATGAGACAAATTCACACTGAGTACAAGCAGTAATGGACTAAATTACAGTCAATCTTTGAAGAAATTTTATCATTTGCTTTGCTACAAAAATGGCATTCTCAGGGGTCTTGGCAAAACCAGAGGTTATTTAGGTTGTCCACAACCAAAGGCAAAACTTAATTTTGCTTCCCAAAAGATGAGGCAGGACAGTGTTAGGACAAGAAAGAAGGAGGAACAGATTCGGTACTGAAAACTGAGAAAACAGCTCTGGATTGGAGTCACCCTGGAGGGAGGATTGCTATTCTGCTGCCACTGAGGTGGTGGAGGGCTTCTGAACATAGCATCCTTTTTTCTTTTCTGAAGTTTTTGCCACCCACCAGCAACTCCTTCCCCAGTCCTGATCCTTCCTGTATACATCCCACTTGAGGAATAGAGTTAACCAAACCTTAGCCATGAGGGAAGTAGACACAAGAATAGGCCAGAGGTACTTGTGGCTCTAACCTATTGATCTCCTTTGCCTTTGCTTAGAAGGAGGTCTAGATAGCAAAGACCATGCAGGAGAAGCTGCCACAAGCTGCTTCATGCCTAGCTCAGCAGGCATGAAGCCTAACATTGCTGCATCTTGACAATACTCCCACAGGGCTGCAGTGCACTCTAGGTAAGGATGACAAATGAAAAGCCTTCTCCATTTTCTATAACAAAAAAACTTGCTGCCCTCTACCTTTCTTTAGAGCCCTGAAAGTCAGAAGCAGAGTTTCTTTATCTCTTCTACCTGCTGCTAGTACTGCAAATGGCAGAGAGTGCAGGTGCTATCCTTATCTGCAACAGCGCTGTCCTACATCAGGCAATAAAGGGAAGGAACAAATATCGTGAAAGTGAGGACAGGGAAAGCCTAGGCAAAGATTTTCAGAGAAAAGGAGAGAAGTTGTCTAGGGAAACAGCCATCTGAAGACTCAAGTTGGGTCTGATCAGGACACAAAGACAGCACCTGGAAAAAGAGGATCATAAGATATTAAAGAAAACTGGGATGCAGAAAACTTGCCAAAGTGAGAGAAGAAACATCTATCTCCAAATCTGAAACACAAGAGAACTGCATCAATTTAGAATTAGAATGCAAACACTACTATTTTCTAACCAAGGCATCTGGGTTATTACAGTGCTTAATTCATAAGCTAAATGACTAAAATAAAAGATTCTAATATTTCATTGCTCAGCTGAATCCTGGCTAAACGGAAAAACTGAAGTGTGTCTCCACTGCAGCCAGAGATGTGATTTCACCTGTCATTTGGTCAAACTCATTCTCTACATCTAAGTAGCCAGATCACCATGTGCACCACAAAACATTTTTGAGAAAAAGTTTCATTATTGGTTATCTAGTTTACACCAGGCTCCAGATATGCCCACAACATTGGCTGGTAGATGTGACCTCAGGTATGGGTACACAAACTTCAGATTTACAACTGAAATTCACAGCTAACTTCATTGATGCAAATGTCCACAATGTCTTTCAGCACAACCTTAGTATTCAGAGACTATAGTGTCAAAAGAAGTCTTCAAAAAGACACTTCAAAAATTTTCTATTTGAGATTTTTTTAGCACTCTATTAGTATTCAGTTACTTAAATGAAATAAATACAAAAGAAAAAAGTTACCTTCTTATAGTACCTCACACTCATGTAATCTACAGAATTTAGAAACACAGGATCACATCCCAGATTAGAAAAACCCAGGCCTACAGTGGTGAACACTGCATCAATTTGAAATGACAATGCTAATTCTACATTTGGGGGAAACTGGAAGGGAGGGCAATTAATTGAATCAATGTTAATAGCACATAAATTGAATAGCTACTAAAGAAATGGAAATGGCAAACTAAATAATAATTTTTTGTTACATATGCCATCAAAATAATTTTTATGGTTTAAGGTGAACTAAAAGTACTGTTTTTTCTCTGGAATTCAGAAAGGAGGGAATATCTAATGAATGTCACTGCTAGAATTTTATTAGATTTTTAGATTTTTACACAGCTCTCTAGACTTTTCCTTTATTTGGACTGCTTCACTAAACTTACAGAAACATACTCAAAGAAAAAAAAAGAGACAGAAGTAAAAGAAATATACATTTACTCAAGATATGCTAACAATGCCAAAGGTTTTTTCACTTGCTTCAGAGTCACGTTCCTCACAATAGAGCAAATACTGTGTTTATATCAGCATCTAGCCTACAGATAGAGGCAAAATAAACCCAGCCATCATGGCAAAATCCTGATCCTGAAATGAAATCAGAAGAAAAGATCTTTAGTTTTCAAGTCTACTAACTACAAGGACAATTTACCCCTCTGTTTTCTAACTCCACATCTCATAAAAGAAGAAAAGAATTTTTTTTGTTTGTTTTTCTCAACAGTTTTCCATCTTTGCGTAGTTCAAGAGGTTTGTTACTCCCTCCATATGTTGAGGTAAACCTGGAGTAGAAGTACTTGCAAAAATACAGAAAAAAAACCCCTAAAGACAACCAGTGTAGCTAAAGAGACATAACTGCAGTTCCCTATGAGAGGAATAGTGTAAACTGCATTCTCACACGGACAGTCCCTCGTGGCAAACATCCCAGCTATGCTGTAACACTGCACTGACCCAGCAGGCTGAGCAGGTTCTTCATCCCTGCTACTTGTAGCTTGCACAGCTTGGCTCCCTTTCTCTCCATCATGAATACACTGGCTACTGAAATGCCAGACTTGGCAAGAGCAGGCTGACAATATTACTGAAGAAGGTTTTCTCGATAAGATCATCATCTCTTTCTGGATACTCCTGGGTATGCTCCCTCCTCAGCAGAGGAACAGCAGCCCCTGATAAACGTCCCTTTGTGTGCAGATTCTCCCTGATATATGCAAAAACACTTCAGTTCTGAGTCTGTCTGCTTTTTCTTTGCTTCATACACCTGAAATACACTTAGAGGTTTATGAAGCACTGTATGTAAGACAACAGAAAATGGGCACCACTGAAAATACAGCTTACATAACTCAGACTGAAGTTATTTTCTGAATTAGATGCTATTCTGCATGGGAGAAAATCCTAACATTTCACCATCTCCTACATCAGTCTAGGACTTTTTGGAATCCTTTTAGCTGGAAGAGACTCACCTTTTTTTTTTAACAGTATTATTTACGCAAGTATATATAATATTATATAAAAAAATCATAGACATTTGCACGTTTACCCAATTGTTGGATCTCTTTTTTACTTGCTAAAAATGAAAAATATCAATCCAGCGTATGTTGCCAGTGAATGTAAAAAGCTACTGAAGTTAACTTAGTATGAAGACTGATGTATTCATATTTATGCAATTAAATATATTACATAAGCAAAAATGTTTTGAAACGTATTCCTTTTTACTCTAAAAGCAAAGCAATGAGATCATCGTGACCGTATCTGTGGTGTCTTCTCAGTTTACAGTACTTATGCTTAGAGATAGAAGGATCCATTTTCATCTCCCATTTGTGTAAGAGCAGATAAGTTATTTGCTTTCTATCAGATATTCATACTCAGAGCTATGAAACCACTGCTTAGACACCACTATCTAGCTAAAAGTATGTGAGCCAAACTGCCCAAATGTCTTGCAAAAGAAGCAGATGCTTTAAAATTATTTTCCTATTTCCTTTCAATGTTTCCAACAAAATTCTGAGTACAAAGAAAAAAGACAAAAACCTCAGTAAAGACTCCAATTTATCAGTATTTAGTGTAACCATCGAAAAGATCTAGTTATTGTTGAGATTAGGGAAGTGAGAGGGAGACGGGGACAAAGGAGAGATTGAATGCTATGCTCCACTGCATGCATGCAATATATAGTCACATCCATTATAAATGCAATTTATATGAAAAGCAACATTATTATAAATAGAGATAAATGTAGTATAACTATAATGTACAATATCAAGATTCAAATTAATAATTCCTTTGCACTTGCCGAGGATGGCCATGCATAACAGACACATGGCTGTGCACTGCTCCAGCACTCATGAGTTATATGCTTATCTGCATCTTCTGTGATCAAGTACCAGCAGTGACCAGCACTTTTTAGCACAGTGCCAGACAGGAACTGACTGGGTTTGGACATGGACCCGAATACCTTTCAGTGCCTCAGCCTGGACTATCACACTGCTTCCACATGCACCTACATTTTAGCATAGCCCAGACTCTGAAGCTGATATAAAGAGTGATGCTCACTTATACAGCAGACTTGTAACTTAGAGTGAAATAAACCCTTGAACAGAGATTGAGCACAAGTCCTGTGCACTGCCTAAATCCTACTCTGAGGCTTACATAAGACTTAAGTAGAATACTGGTCTTGTGGCAGCCTTCTGTACAGGAATGATCTTGACCTTCATATGAGTAAGTCTCCGGGACATCATGTGTGTAAAGCATATCCCAAACTGCCTTGCCTTACCACCCTCCCTTTTACAAGCACAGGCTTTGAACACCCCATTGCTGCTTTGGACAGATGTGGTGACTGGGGAGCCTGAGGAAGAGCCAGCACTGGCACATGTTCTGTGGCAGTAGGATGCAGATAGACAGTCTTTCTCCTGAACAATGACCTCTTGAGACTGACTTCACAGCTTAGACTTTACGTCTGTAAACCATGACTGAGAACAAGTCCACAAGTCCATGGCCTTACTAGAAATTTCAGCCTAAATAGGACACTAAGGGTCTCAGAGGAAGTCAGTGCTAGTGACAGGAGCCCTAACTTGCCCTGACAGTCACAATCACTGCTTCTGAAAACACAATACTTAAAATAAACTCATTATTTTGAAGAAGTAAGAAAGTATTTCCTGCAAAACAAAGTCATGAAACAGACAGTGTCAACAGTGATCTAAAGAATTATAATTCAAAATATATCTGGGCTACAGAATTATTTTGTCATTGAAGCTTAAAACCGCCCCTATATTATGATGTTTTAAAAATATTAATGTCAATTTTTAACAGCTTCTTATTATCCTGCAATGGTGACTTACTGTAAGAATATAAGAAGCATAGCCTATCATTAAATATATAGAGTTAAAAAGGATAAGTACGTATGAAATGATCATATTGAAAAAGATGCAGTTTGGAATCTTTATTCCCCTGATAATAAAATCAGCACTTTACAAAATCATGTGTAATAGCATAAAAATTCCCCTAAAAATATCGGCTCCTCTCTAGCTCCCCATTAAAAAAAAAAAATCTCATGCATCAATGCAAAGAGAAAATTTCTATTTTAACTGTGACAATTCCTTTGATGTACATAAATACTTTTCAACTTAACAATTCCTTTTTGATAGGTACAGACAATTTGCTGTAAAAGGAATCTTGGAGAAAGACAGCTTGATTCTACCAGGTTTTTCCCCCATATGTTTTCACCTCAATTAAGAAAGTACATTAACAGGATACACGATGTATTAGCTTAAAGGAATAGAATATCTAGAGAAACAAATCCTACTTTTACATAACCACTGTTGCAGTTAGTGGTTTTAGAAAACAAGCCTTTCAGTATCTGAAAAAGCTTGAACTTCCATGCAGGAGCTGGGACCACTCTTTTTTATATTCCAGTACCTTTCCATAAAAACCAGCTTCCTACCCATCTCCTGTTCCCTGGACACTGCTTCCTTGGTCAGTTCAGCTGCCACTTGCTCTCCCCCTGCTGCCCTCAGTCCTCCTCCCCAGTACTGTGTCATACCCAAGCTCCCAGTGACTGCCTCCAACAATGGCCAGAAGCAAATGTCAGAAAAGACACGAGCACTAAGGCACATATGCTCTCCCTCACACAACTGATTTATAACTTTCTGTCTTCCCCCTATTGATCACAGATCATCTGCCAGTCAAGCCTAAGCTGAAGCTAGAAACCTTCAAGTTACAGCAGAAGCATTAAGGTCACAATGAAATAAAAGAAAACTCCATCTTCATAAACTTAATATTGATGTAAAGTGAATAAACATAAAAGTATTGGAGGAAATAATACTATACCTGGGGGAAAATTGCATACTATGCTCTATACAAGTTTTAATTTTTTCATACTTTTTGTAAACATTTATAAGTAGGTTAAAATTCTAAATCAATAAGATAATTTCATATATAAAAATTCTTTATGGCTGGATTGTACCATTAGCACCTTAACTTACTCATATGTGAGAATATACATACAAATAAACCCACACAGCTTACAAAGTCTTCCACTGTGCCAAATATAGCCATGATATGTTTTGGTACTTTCTGTATGCTTATGCTGTCTTCTTCTCTTGACAACCAATAAAAAAATACTGGAAATTACTTTCTTAAATGAGAGACAGATATTCAAAAGCCAATACCAAATTACAAACAAGTAGCTCAAGTCTTTGCAAGTACTTTGCCATGCATATCATAATAACAGTTCCAAGAAACTATCAAATAAAGAAGATGCACAGACTTTTAGAGAAGGCCAGTCTTGTGGCAAACATTTTAGTTTTAATCTTTGAAAGATCTGGGCTTGGTAAATTGGATCTAAGCCTACCTCCTATGGGATATCCAATATCACTCATAATCTCTCTGTAACTCTGGAAGTAATAATAATTCCTTTCTCCCACCTTTTATTGACCTGTCTTTTTAAATAGCATGCAATCCAGAGTGGGGACTGTAACTGTGTTTGCATATATAGATGTTCATATAAAAAATGTAATCCAGATACTCAGATGTGCATGACAGGTAGATAGATAGATAGATAGATAGATAGATAGATAGATAGATAGATAGACAGACAGACAAGTATTTATTTATCTACAAAGTATAGTACCTAGGACAAAAGGATCTGTGCCAGTAGAAACCAACAGCTTCTACATGATACTGTAATCCATACAGCAAAAAAATAACAAACCTTGGCATTCTGAAAGGAATTCCCTTTTCAAATACTCTGCATCTTTTTTGTCTCTGGCAAGTAGGCTTGCAAGTGGGGGTTGACTATGTTTCTGATATTACTCCATATCACTTTTTGAAGCAGTTAAACAAAGCTCAGACCCTGTACTCTCTGACTAACAGGAAAAGATAACTGGAGAGAATGATTGGTTTCAAATATAGTACTTGATGGTTGAGGTCTTTGCTTTAATTTGATTTTGGAATTTATCTAAATTCAAACATTGCATGCTTTCACTCTTGAAATTATTACAATCAAAAAATTTAGGTAGGTGAGAAAATACTTATTTATATATTGCTTTATATCTCTTAGATACACTCAACAAAATAGCAAACCCTTTGAAATGCTGAGTTCAGTTGTTCCAAAATATTCTAGGTAACACAAGAAAGCAAACCATTTATTCCCTTCTTACCTGCCACCAAAGTACACAGAGAACACCTTTTCTAATTTATTGTCATATTCTTAGAAATATTTACAACAGTTATAATAATTTCAATTTGAGGGACTCAAAGCTGACTCTTCAGTGCTATTCTAGGATGAAATGTGTTGTCTGTTTTTACCTTCTTGGATCCAAAGAGTTTTACAATCATGCATCATTCTTTGACTTTTTTCACAATCACCCATTTAAGCAAATCCTGACAACTAAACACTAGCACTGTATGCAAAAAAAAATTGCTGTTTCTCCTTGTCATGCACAATGAAATAAAACCACCAATAGCAAATCAATGTCTGCACTTTTGAATGAGTATAATTACGGTAGGAAGAAACAGGCAAATCAATACGAAGACAGCAAGTAGAAGCTTTAGGTTCGTCAGTCCTTTCCATTAGCTGCTTACATTTTGCACTTTCATAGAGTACTTAAAAGAACAAAATAATTCTCTTTGAGAGCTACAACACAGACCACACAACTACCATATCAACAGCACACTTCAGTATCTAGAAAGCTTTAAGTATTCTCAGGGAGAAACAGAGGCATCACATCTCACCTGTCCTACACCACGAGAGCTTGGTATAAATAGTGTAGAATTTAAAAGCACTACACAATAAAGATACCAGTGTCTGACAAAACCATTATTTCACTGAGAGGTATGATACTTCCCTCCAAAAGGCAATAAAAAGTAAATTCTACACTGCACTGTACATAAAGAACAGTTAAAATGAAAAATTAGTTGTATGACAACTCATGTTGTTAACAATATAGGCAGATCAAGATAAGTGGGTGGATTTGGATCATCATCAGAAGACACAAGGCCATATTTGCCAGTCTATTATGTCATGTTTCTTGAATTCATGATCCTAGGAGTGCAATAACTTTTTATGACATGATGGAGAAGTTACATTTTATACATGCTCCAAATACCCAGGCAAGATAAATGAATTAAACTCAGCAACCATATTGTATTTTTTAAATGTTACTAGGCAATATAGCATATGGATAATTCTGAAGTCTGAAGCATATAAATCATCATAAAATAGCAATGAAAAGCACACTGTGACTGCCAGACAACTTATATCAAATTAATCCCTACCTTTGTAAAACAAAACAGTAGGAAAATATGAGAAATATAAGAAAATTATGGTAAAGAGATTGTTTCTTAAGTCAACAGGAAGCACAGCACCAAAATCACACACAATATTTCTGGAACTGATGATAGACTTGAAATCCTATCCTCTTCCTAAAATGGGTCATCCCATTCAGAAGGGCTATAGCATTTGAGAAGCAATGGTAATTTACATTTCCTGTCAAACATTCCTACTCAATACACAGATAGATTAAAAAAAATTGCAAAGAATAATTTTAGATAAAAATATGGTAAAGTTGTTATAAGATGCCTCAGTTTAAAAAAAAAAATTAACTTTTATTATTTGACCAATTATAAGTTTCTTTGATGCAATTACATCTATCTTGAGTCACTGAAAATGTATACAATATTGCACATCCAAACCTATGCTTTAACAATATGCTAATTATACAGTTCAGATGATCTGGAAAGAAATCCATTTTGCACTGATGATATAAGGGAGTGACAGTACAATTTACATTAAGAAATGTTTTCTCATTTTTCTCAAAAATTGGTTTGCACTCAGCCGGAGAAATCTAAATTCGACCAACAGGCATCCCTCCCTGCTTCTCCATGGTTACAAAATAACATGACAATCTGAATGACGGAAAAGATGCACAGAAGAATGGGCTACAAAAACTCCTCTGGACACAGGTACACAGGCACTGAATGTTTTCTTTTGTAATCTGATTAAACAGATGATTATTGTATAGAACAATATTGCAACGCTAGTAGCAGACAATTCTCAGTGACATTACTTCAGACATTTTGAATTAAGTTTTCCAAATTGTCTGAATTTTGAATCCCCCAGGACAGTTGGCCAGTCCACATTCCTCACTTTATGGGAAGAATTCTAACTGGAGAGGCTAACATAAAGGTTCTCCTTTTGCCTAGAGCTTTGTTCACATACCTCTCTTGACTCCAAGTTTGACAGTACTGTACTATGCTGTACTTTGGCACACATTTTCCTGCCACTTTAATACCAACCTGTATAGGCAGAGTTTGTAAGAGAGTGATTGATTCACTGTGATTTTCCTTTTAGTGTTCAAGGGATACAGACTGCATTGACTGGGAGATGGCACAGTGAGAATCCTGATTCCTGGCAGGAATCAGCCACAGACATCTAAGCACACAGAATTGGAGGGCTAAAAACAGTCTTGATTTATTCATTTGATTCAGAGCTATCTTGCCAGATATATTATGAAAAAATCCATACCCATAATTTATCCTCAGACTGATACATTTCATTACACTGTGGATTCATGGGGAAATGCAAAAAAAAAAGAATTTCACAAGTCTTTGGGACTGTTACAGCTACACCAATGCTGGAATCTAGTCCCATTTTATGTAATATTAAAACTATACCAATGCATTACAAGGATAAAGTAATGCAGTACAATGATGTGCCATAGACAAGACTAATTAGTATTTTCTTAGAGAAAGAGCCTAAAAGAGTCTGGCATTCAGAAGTGCAGATCCAGAAATACTCAAGATTATCAGCAATAGTGGACAGAACAGAAAAAGATCAACAAGGATGAATGATTCGAGAAAAAGATTACAGACTATCACACCAACAACTTTTTATTTAATAAAGAATGTTTATTTAAATAGTTTAGAGTCAAGCTAAAACATATTTCCATCAAACAAAATGCAGCACTTAAGAACATTTCTTCTGACAACCTTTTCTTCTTTAGAACACCATTTTGAGGAAACCATTTCCTGGCTTTTATTTGTATTATACATATATTTCTCACAGGGAGGAATAGAACTTGAATGCCAAATTAAAACCAGCGTTATTGCAAGACTTAACAATAAGTGTGAAGACAGAAGCATGTAAGCCTGAGGATAAAATAAATCCATCACAATGTAATTCCACAAAATAAAGATGAGGTTAATCTGAAACCTATGAAAATTAATATCAAGATTTTAATTGACCTCAGCAGGTTTCTGCAGCTAGGCCCTGCACGTTCAACATGAGGGTTCAGTGTAATTTTGTACTGTTTCTAAAGAATGTTCACCTACAACCAGTGCAGCCCCCTCTCAGCAGTTTATGCATTTCCACTGAAAACTGAAGTGTCTGAAATGACTCTCTGCAGTTACTTCTTTCTTTGCACAAACATTTTCAAAGACATTTTTTAATATGCAAAAGCAAGTTTTTACAGTAACTGTTCCTCTTTTAAAAAAACAGAAAGCCATGACGAATTTGCAACTCTGCAGTGATTTTCTTTGGAATATGATAGGATGATATATTGTGGACTCTGGGAAAAAAACATAGAGGAAATGAACAGCAATTTCAAACACACATAAAAATTCACTACACTAGAACATTTCAAAGTTACAAAAATAATATTTTTGAAAGTATATTTTGATTTTCAGATCACTGAAATTACTTCACAACTATAAAATGTTTGTCCAAATTAGGATACTATTGTAGCTTTTTTAATAAAATTTTCTGGAGGAAAGCGCTTGTGATTTTTGTGCAGAAAAAGTGGTTGGTTTGTTTCTATTTTCTCCAAGAGTTTAGTATGCCAACAGCTAAAAGCTACTGACAGCTTAACAGCTCTTTCATTCTTACTCCATTCCACAAAACCTGAAAGCCATCTTCTAGAAAACAGCAAATTTGATCAGTATTTCAACCTAAACACTTCACTGTTTCAGGCTTCATAGGTGGAAAATCAGTATGATAAATTAGACTCAGTATATCATGTCTCTGTTCACTTTCCTGGCACTATCTGCTTGAAGCTAAGAGAAGGCATAATCTTCCAGTTGCTGTATCATGCTCCTTTTAATGATACAAAAGCAAATATAAGATGAGGGTAACTACCTATAGCTGTCCTTGTCCCTTTGTTCCCCTCTTTTTTTTATTGTTTTTGTTTTTGTTTGGGGGGTTTTGTTGTTTTGTTTGTTGGTTTGGTTTTGTTTTTACAGAAGAGAAAATGTTTGCAGGAGTAGAAGAGGTAACTTTTAAAAATCTCCATTTATAATGAAGTGTAATGTTAAAGGTGATGGGAATTTTAGAGACAGTACAAACATTTGAAGTGCCCCTGCCACAGCAATTGCCTTGTGATTCAGGCATTTGACATCACATACCTGAAACCCTCCAGCACCTGCCTTTGAAGGCTTGGCTCTTCTCTTGCATCAGGTCTATGAAACAGAAGAAGGGAAAAAGATGAATTCCCATCTGTAAGAAGGCCACATCACCTGCATTCAATCCCACAACACTGACACTGCATAGAGGTATAGACAAATGATTACCTGATTCATGTTGTCCAGTTCCAGAAATGTAGGCTGCAGTTGCTGTGAATTTTCTAACTAATACCACTCCTACTGGTATTTCTGCTGCACTACTGGCAGCCCACAACAGAAGAGTATCTGATGTGTTCCATCAAGTGAAATTCCCATTTGGCCTTTTATCTCATGACTGTTGGACTCTGCACAAGTAATAATACAAAATATCTCTCACCTGCAAACAATTTACAATAACATAATCAATAATGCACTTCCTGTGATCCACTCTACCATGGAAGAAAGTAGCACTCAATGTGTGGAAATATTTTAAAAGAAGAAATTACAACAAATTCCAGTCATCATGGTTTCTGTATGATTGCTTTCTCTCCTTTCACATATGTTTACACTCACAGCAGTTACACCAAGACCATTCAGGAGTTCATTTATTCACCTACCAAAAGGCTAATAACAGAACATTTTCTAGGGTTCTGCCCAAGGGCTCTGGGGTTTAAACTGCTGTGTTGGCCTTTGCTCACCAATGGAGAAATGTTGCTACCAATTATTTTATCTCACCCACCCTGCATGCCTCTTGTACATAATGATATTTTTGAGGCTTTAAATCTCTTTGCTAAAGGCATTAAATGCAGATGTGTGCTGGGCTTGAGGTTTATAACTTGTAGAAGGGAATACAGTGGCTGACTAAATGAACGCTGGTCAAAGGACTGAGTCAAATTCCTCTGAATTCACAATCTAAAGCACACTAATGGACAGAAGTTAAATGTATGGAACTTGCTAACCCACAACAGCACATTCACATATCCAAACAAACCATAATTTTTCCATACTAAGTGATTTTTGTTCTCCTGTGCTGCACATATTAATTAGAGAAAATAATTAAGTTGTAAATTAGCTTATCTACTTGAAAGACAACTGGGAGAAGATGGGCCAGAAGTGTGGAGAGGAGAAGGGTTATATGGGCTATTTACCCCAACCTCAGGTTCATATTTTGTATTACACATGAATAAAAGTGTAGGAGGAAAAAAAAAGAGCAACTATTTGGGGGTCCCAGTATCCTTTTCCCTCCTCATCTATGGGAGCATGTGAGTGGACAAGAGTGTGTGAACACAGGCAATGTAGGAGTAAAAGCTTTGTGTGTCTCCATTTCCTTCAGTGATTCCTTATCTTTCTGGTTTGTCTAATGTTTTGTGTTCTATCAACCTAACACACCTCTGGTTATCAAACCTCCATAGCATTACAATGACAAAACTTCCCTTTACACAATAAACCAAAAGGTTCATTCCCACTAAAGAAAGCATCAATCCTTTTTTACAAGGGTCTTTTGGTTTTCCTCTTCCTTCTCATTCATCTTAAGCCTTACTTCCTCAGACCTTTCTCTTGGTTTCCGCAGTAAAAGAAAACCCTAAAATTAGGTGTTATTGTAATTACCCAAACAGTACCATGGACCTTGCATTCAGCATATCAACATACTGCATACTGTATGGAAATCCAAATAAAATCTTTTTTTTTATCTTATTTTTGTTCCTTTCATCCAATGTATTACAATTTCATGCTGTAATATGTAGGTAAAATGGAATTCAGCAATCATGACCACTTACAGCAAACAGATCAAAAAATTCTAATAAAATTTTATCCAGCTCAAGTAGCAACAAACATCATGACTGGCTCATCTCAAAATCAAATAACAAATGCATGTTTAACTTCTCAACATATGCTTTCGAAGTTCTCTAGGTGGCTTACTTTATGTTTTTTCTAAGTTCACTTTCCCTTTTACAGTCATTCTTTCTATTTATCTTTGCATGACTTCTGTCTCAAAGACATTTGTAATTCCTTCCAACTTTTTCATTCATATGCACTTTATCCCAGTCTTCCAGATGTCCCTCAATTCTGGAAACACCCAACTTGCTTATCAGTGACACTTTCAATAAACTGTAATTTAGAGAATGTTATGTATGTACAGCACCTAACCACATTTTGACTGGCATCACTCATGTCCAAGCACTTAAACTGGATGCATCTGTAGAATAAAACTTTGTGTACCAGTTCATCAACATTTGACTAAAATCTAAAGATTCTAGACAATATTCTAAATAATATGTATTTCTTAATTTTTTAAATTTTTAGTATTCAGTCATTAATTTTACAGTGCTCTCAGAAAAAAATATAAATTTTTCCCTTGCAAGATTTTCATCTCCCTTTTTTTCATCTCTTCGTCATAAAAGTGTTCTTTGTACGGCTGTGGCCATTGTACACTCTTTATGGACTACTGAAAACAAATAATTTAAGCATTTAACCAAATAATTTTTGTAAAACAGACCAAAGAAGCTATTCAAAACCTTCACATGAAAACCTAGAACTGTTTCTTATAAAGACCTCATATTTTTCATATTCTTCGGACAAATAGTAAAAGAAATTCTACTTTTAAGTTGCCATTTTGTGTTGGACTCCCAAACAACTGAAGAGTCTCTGTAGTCTTCAAAAGATTAGCATAAGAATTCCTACAGCTCACAATTCCAAATGGATATTGTTCCCAGCTATTCTGGTAAGACTATGTGGTAGACTGACCAGATCCAGGTCAGACTGCCACACAGATTACTCTTTTTTTGTATCTTAACCACATGAAATAAATAACATCACCAAATGCAATTAAGCAAAATACTGATCAAATACATTTACTCTGTGTAGGCCTATCTGTTAGGTGAAAAAATGCAAAAGGTGCAAAAGTACCTCTCACCTCTTGGGGACATCTGCTTTCCTCTTCTCATTTAGCTATGCACTAGTATGCTAAGCCAATATTATTCTGATACCTTCTCTATTGTATTACAAATTTTGGGTTTTCTGCCAAAGCCTCAAACCATGTTTAAGGCCACAGAGTTGTCACAAGCGTGAGAGTTACTTAAGTTTAGCCCCTATTTCCCTAATATTCTGGTAGCAGGAATCAAATATCCCCAAAATATGTACCGCAGTGACAGTATGGGGCTGCTACACCGACCCGGTCTCTGAATTTTGATGCTACAGCTTTCCCATTTGTTGTTTACATCATGCCTTCAGAAAGCACAATGAATGCTTTTGCATTTCAGACTCACATTTTCACTCTTCCAGAATGTGATTATTTTGGAATCCTGCCTCATTTCACAGCACCTCACACCACCTAACCTGGAGATAACAACCAAATTTTGGAACTGTAGTATTTAAGTTACTTTGCCCAATTTGCAGTAAGTTTAAATTAATTTCAAGACTTTTAAAAATTATTTTCAAGGCAAAAATAACCTGTAGGTGTTTGTGTTGCATTGTAGCACAGTCAGTAAACCAGTACAGTTAAGGCCAGCCTCTTGTCTTTGTTACATTTTTTTGACTTAGCATGAGGCCATGTGTACAAAATTCCAAGCTGATCTCAGCATACATTTGTAGGTTAATATATAAACCATAAACTTATTGATTAATATGAGAACACACTGCCCCACTGACCCTTGTCCTTTGAAACAAAGGCTGCTTGTACAAAGAGATGGGGGATTTCTTGGGTACTCTGAATGTTTTCACTGACCATTCCAATGCAAATAAAAATTCAATTACTATGTAATCTCCCTATTTCAACATCAAATTTTGAACCAATAGCTTTTCTTGAGTTGCAATATTAATAAAAGTGCAGTTTTTATAAAAACATCCTTTGCAGTTTCTAAATAGCAACAGATGGTTGTGTCTTCTCTTGAAAAATATGAAAATAATGTCATGCATCTCAGAAACAGTCCATCCATGAGCTTTTGCTTCAAAAGACTATGATTAAAGACAATATATCTTCCAACAGATTACCATGTGAGTATGAAAGAGAAGTATGTAACATCAAATGAACTTCCACTTATCCCCAATTTCACACTCAGTCATCACCTATATCATAAAAGATTCATATCCCTGTATTACTCCAATTTTAATTTTTTCCAAATGATGATCCAGTCAGTAGTAAACTCTTCTCTGAAATATAAGAGAAGTCATAATTGGTTGAAATAGAAGATTTGTATGCCAGGCAAAGAACACATACATGGGATTTTATACCCATCATCATTTGGTATTGAGGTAGTTGCACATTATTAACATGTGGGCTTTTTATTCATTATTAAGTCTGTTATTGAAGGAGGCAGCCCCAAGTCCTGCACGGAATGTCACCCATCCTCTAAATGTCTCTGGAGATTAATTGGAAGAACATTGTAACTCTGAGCAGGATCCATTGTAAGGAGTCAATCATTATATTGGCATTATAGCTGTTCTTCAATATTTGCTCTGTTTGAAGAAAATGAGTATCTTTCTGCCTGCAGTCTTGACTCAAGGCTACCTTCCACATGCACACTAAACTTTATTTTCTCTTAGATGTGTTTCTGTTTTGAGATTTACCTCTGCATTTTAGCAATAGTATTTACTTTTGTTAACACTTCAGTCACTTATAGCAATATGCTGCAGTTCTGTAATATTCTTTGATATATCCATGTTAAAAATTGATGTGGGCAATGTATTGAGTTAAAGCTGCATAGTTGAATTTAAATTATGGGAATCTGGTTCACAAAGCTGCAAATTTCACTACTGATTTTTTTACTATCAGTGTACTAATACCAGTCAAAATATAAAAGGACATATACTTTGGATATACTTTTTACACACTTTATTTTATGATGTCTGCCATTACACACACAGAAACAGAACAGTCCTCTGTGGTAGTAGTTTTCCATAGTTTTATAAGTGATTGTACACCCACTTCTGCAGATGAAATACAGCCTACTACTCATTGTGCCATACTGCTCCTCTGTATTAGACAAAGGTATAACTTATCCAAAATCCACTGATATCACTTCCCATTTACTTCAGCTGGCTTTGAGCAGGTATTTAGGAATACTCTTGTCTCTAACAGCAATCTGTACTAACTGGAAGTAGGTTGTCACTCAAGAGAAGTGCCACCGTTTTGCAGTGCTTTTGGTCTTCAGCATTTAGTCACCTTCATTTTTAAATGTGTTTAAAATACATCTTCAAGAACAAATGTGATCAGTGTAAAAAGACATGACAACAGAAAATGTCATGCTGTCTTTGGCCAAGACAGAAGACGAGCCTGCACGGTATTGCATAGCAGTCAGTAGCTAATGTATAAGCTCCTTAAAAGCAAATTTTCTTCACTGTAAAAAGTGATTTCAGCAACCTTGGTGCTTCTCCTGAAGTATAAGCATGAAGAAAGAAAATAATAAAAAAGACACCTTTTGATGAGAGGTTATGTAGTCTCTACAATTGAGTAAATTTAGTTGCTATTGCAGCAGAGGAATGTGATAGGAAATTTTACAGTTGAAGGAGAAATGTCACAGTATTTTGATAAGAGAGCGATGAACTTTTTTTCCCTTGTGCCATTATCAAGGCGAAGTGAACAAAATACATCATTTATAACCCACTGCTCTACTATTATCTCCTGGTGAGACACTTGTTTTAAAACACACAAGGACCTTTTTTCTCCAAGACTAAAGCTCTCTGTGAGGCTCAGTCTTCCTTTATAACCATGAAAGAAAGTTGACACTTGTGTGGGCCAAAGTTTCCAGGCAACCACACAAGGGCACTTACACACCCTCCAGGTCACCCCTCGTTCTGAAGTACAGAGGAAGCATATGAACAGTGTATGTCCCTTTGATCACAGATACCATCTAGAACTGTTGTGGAGAGAAAATCCTGCACTTTGGAAGAAAAGCACTACAGTCTCCTCAAAGCTTTTTCTTACCTAATATACACAGAAAGGAAAGGTTAGCGGGGTAGTGCAGAACTGCTAAAATATTTTTCCCTTACCCACTACAAAGTGCTGCTGATTTTCTCCTGATGCTTAGTACTCCTGCCCATGTACTCTTGCTCCTGGTTTTGGTTTGGCTTTAGTTGTTTTTTTGTTTGTTTGTTTGTTCTGCTTTATGGGTTTCTGTTTGGTTGGTTGGTTTGTTAGTTTTTAATATTCACCTTCTACTAACCTCAGCTGATTCACTGCTCATTCAGCAAACCTATGCTCAAGCAGGCAATTGTGTATGAGCATCGGGGCAGTGTACTAGAGAGCACTCAGTAGAGAGGATTTCCAGTAGTATTTACAGACATACACACAATTCCACAACACTTCCATACTGATATATCTAATAGAATATAAAAAATGTATCCTTATATTTTATGTTGAATAAGACAGAAAATATTTGTAGTCAAAATCTGGTGGTAATTGGTATAACCAATGTGTTTTCAATAGAACTAAATGTCTATTTCAGTAGAATTAAATGTTCATGAAACTAAGTTGCCACATCAAAAGATAACAGAGAAAATATCAGGGTACAGTATTCTAAAGAACCCCCTCATTACATTTTTTTTGTCCTAGTTAGGACAAAATAAATGAAGCTGCCTGCTTATGTCTGAGTCTAACTTTTTTTTGTCCTAGTTAGGACAAAAAAAAAAGTTAGACTCAGACATAAGCAGGCAGTTTCATTTATTTCATGAAAACAAACAAAAACACTTGTTTCCAGAAACGACAGATGAATTTACCGGAGCCCCCAGTTTACTCTGCTACTCCTACATACTATGTGTTTAACAGCTCAAATGGTTTGTTTTGACTGTTAATGTTAGTGCATTTGCTGAGTCAAAGAGGAAAAAGACATAATGTGAACAAGAAAAACTCTAAAAGGAAAATAAAATGAAAAGTTAATAATTTACATTGAAATGTAGCACATTTAATTCTAACCAAAAATAATTAAAACCTTGAGACAAGCCTAATTATAGTAAACCTGATAGCTTAAAGATAGTTTTTAGATGCACAAGCACAGGATATACGTTTCTGTAAATTCTTGTCAAAATACTGGAGGAGACTGCAGAACCTGAATTAATTGTCACCTTAAGTTTCAGTTGTAATGTAAAAAGTGAAAAGAAAAACCATAGATTTTGAACTATTATTGAAGTCCTCATCTGAAAAGATTTTGTCATTAAAAAAAAAAAATTAAAATTAAAATTAAGCAGAATGCTTACTTCTATTTTCTTATTTCTTATTACTTTCTACTTAAATTAACAAGGACAGCCATGTTTCTTCAAGTTTTTGCTGATCGTCCCATTGTTATGGAAGCTTCCAAAAATCACTGAGATGAAATCTCAACTAGATCAAATCTCAACTGCCTGGTAATGAATGCAAATTCTCAGATCATAACTAAATCATGAAATTTAAGAAAAAAAAAAAAGTAAGGTGGATATAGTAAGCTATTAAATAATAAACATTTTTGTTCCCCATGGCACAAAAAGTTTTTAAAATACTCCTGTTAAAAGCAAGATATTTGAAAAGTTTTGCTGAATTACACAGCTTTTCTTCTTCAGTTGTAGAATCACTGCCAAACTCATTCAAACAGACAGATGCTTGCAGCAAGAAAGACTATTAAAAAGTTAAGCCATTCAGGACTCTGAATGAATTTAGCAATATATTCTTTCAAAGCTTTACTGGAAGACCTATGATTTAATTGTCACACTCCAAAGCTGGTGGGCAGGTCACTCTATTACACAGCTCTTGTATTTAACTTTGGTGGAGAAGGGTTGGTCTACGACCAACAGAGTCTCTCAAAACAGGATGATAAGTAAATTTCACAGTTATCACAAAATAACATATGATATTAGGAGGTAGCTACATGATAACTCCACTGGAAACAATGGTAATTACATAGTAAATCGTGTCAATGATACTGCATTATCTCCTAACTGTTCAATTAACTCGTGTCACAACTGCATACTATGTTTAGCAAGTTGCTGATGCAATATTTCCGTATCATAATTGCAAAGATAGTTGAAGAAGATAGCACCCTATAATTTCAGAAAGTTTCTAACATTACTTGGTGAAACTATTTCTATTATGAAAAACAAACAAATATGGAGGTGAAAAATGACACCTAAAAACCTAGAAGATACCTTAAATGGAAAGAGCTTGCCAAGACTGTCATCAAAGAAATTATTTTTTATCTTTCATGAAGGGAAGGAGATATTATTTTATAAATCAAATACCAATTGTTATTCATTCACCTAAACAAATGGTAAGAGCCCTCAGTCATCATTGAAACAATTACAAATTTAATCCCTTAAAAAAAGTAACTTTTCCTGTGCTGGGCAGATAATCTGATAAATGTCCATTACTTTGTATTAGGGGAATATGCTTAAATTATAAAGAAGCACTAGTATGGGAAAAAAACCATAGCATTTTAACTCCTTCAAGATGCTGCAACTTTACCAGGAACACAGCTGGCCTTCTCATCTTCACCCATACAAATCAGAAGTCCAGTGAAGTAAACGGAATTACTCAGACAGAAAATGGAATAAAATGCTGCTAGGAAACACACACTGCTATTTCTCTTGCTTTTAATATTCAAGACGGCAGGATATGATTGTTCTCTTTCAACAGTGTCATGTTCTGTTTGTCCCTATACCACTGTTCAGTGGCAGTTCAACAAGTTATTCTAAAGTAATATTTTTGTGAGTACAGAATTAAATCATCAACTGGTAAAAATCAGAGTTACAGCTAGATCAAAGCAAAAGCAGGGGGATGGTGTTAGGCCGATTTACTTCATCTTAAAATCTTGCTTTGCCGTACTTCTTGCTGTGAAAGAAAGGGCTGATTTCTGTGAGTCAATCCTTAAATACCAACCAATGTAAAGTTTTAAAATCTCTTTGTGACAAGGATGTTTTGGGACACAGATACCTATGACACATGGAAATTTTTGAAAATGTTCCAAAGTATCTCCCGTGGCACTTAAATGCTTTCAACTACACAGCAACATTTACCTGCAACAGAAACACTTCTGAAGCCTGAAGTTGCTTTTATTGTATTTTTCAATTTTCCTTTGTGACAATGTTACTTCATACAGCTTGTTTGGATTTAGAGCACCTCATTCAAGGCCAGCTCCACCTACTTTTTCATCTCTGCTTATACCAGTTTTATTGTTATAAGAACACAAAGGAATCTGCATGATTTTAGTGCATGACTCCTTTCCAGCAAATCAACACACACACTTTCAATTTGTTATGCATGAGAGACGTGTAAAACTATAGAAATTTGGGGCTCTGGAGGACAAAATAAGCAAAATACATATGCATTGTATCTAAATCACAGCAGAAGTTAAACTCTAATTTTAACATACCGACTGTGTAATGAATTCAAAACTACCAAGACTTTAAAGCTATCAGACCACCTTCTAGACTCATCCGTGCCTGTCCTAAGAATTTACTGCATAACTGTTGTCCATAGGAGCCAACTTGTGCTACAGAGGCACAACGTGCAGTTCAAGCAATGCTTCCACCCCTCCTTCCCAGCACCCTTCTTCCCTCAGTCCCTGGATTGAGATGTGACTCATTTCCTTTGCATGGCCCTGCCCCACAGCTTCTCGGAAGTTTTAAGTGTCACACTGGAAACCAAATGACTGGCAAATAAGGCAATTTTAAAAAACTCACAAAGTTCAAACTTTGCCCAAACCTCTTCCGAAACAGAGATATAAATAAGGTAAGGTAAAAATTTCTCAACATTTCAACTCTTTTGCGATAATTAGGCATTTGCATTTTTTCAATCTCTGATGCTATATCCATCAAGTCAAAGGATAAGAGCACAAGTACAAAAGCAAGAGAGATATCAGTAAGAGTAAACACATCAGGCAAAAACAAACCCCAAAAACAAACCCTCAAACTCTAAATAGTAGATTACATTTAAAAAAATATGCACATTAAAAAAAAAAAAAAGAATACAATTGCATTTCCAATTTTTAACAGGAAAACAGTGCAGTAGGAGGAGTCCACACTGCTCCAAATTGTGCAACTCTGGGGTTTTTTTATTATATTATTTACAGTATATTTTTATTTCTCAATTTGGCAAAAATCTCCCAATATAAACACAAGGCATGAGTTCAACTTTCTGAAAGTGGTCTGAATTATAAAACCACAAATGAAGCAATCCTAATGTAGTTCACTCTATTGCCAACTTCTGCCAACTAGCATAACAGATAATAACAAAGTTGAAATTAACAGATAATAACAAAGTTGAAATTAAAAATGGGATTAAAAATAGGGTTGTTTTGGTTTTTTCTTTTTTTTGCTATCTGGGTTTTTGGGTTTTTTTATTATTTTTTTTCTTGCTTTACCGTCTTCTAGCATCCTCCACAGAACTTTTGAGAAACAAGACATTTCTTTTGAATCAGATATCCATTATCAATTTGGACAGAGAGCGTCTGAACCAGTATTATCTGCAAATGATTTATGAGGGCAGGTATTTCTCTACCTGAACATTTTAGTGAAACCATAAATATCAGTAGCGACAGAGATTCAAAGAAAAAGCCTTGAAAAATACTTTATATGGGAAGTTAGTTCCATCTGATGAAAATTTTAATTCACCATTTCTGTGTTTTTAAAGAGCTTTCATGTTAGCCAGGTATATCGTTCTTTCTTGCCAATATTTTCAACATACTTACCATAAATACTTACCTATTAATAAAACCTACTTAACTGAGCCAACTGATCAGAGGTCTTCCCACTGACATTAACTAAGAATGCATTGGAGTCTGAACTGTTACTCAGAAGAAACAAATACATTCAATATAGCACTGTAAAATCAGCATTTTAAATTGCTCATGAAGAATATCCTCAAAAACCCTCAGAGAAGCAGTGTTCCCCTTTTCTGTTGTGTAACCTCCAACTCAATGAGTATCAATAGGCCATTTACCTTTGGGAGTCATCCATCTCCTCCTCTCTAAAATGGTGTCAGTGATTCCTTCTCCTAAATGGAGAAGGATGGTTTTTTACAACAGCTCTATGTGGAGTACCTACCTCAGAATGTACTATGCATATTCAGGTTCTTCAGACTTCTCTTCCACACTCTGTCCAGACCTTGAGATTATATATATATGGAAGCACCATACAGAATTATTGATAAAAGAATTCAAAACCAGCTTAATGACCATTTTGATTTATATTACATTATTTTCAATTTCTAACATTATCCACTTTGTGAAAAAGATAAAAAAGAGGAAAGAAAAGCATGTTCCCTGTGGAATTGATTTTTTAATTGTTAATTTCACTTCTAGATGAAATTCATGTTTTTCTGAGCTTTGTTTTTACCCTTTTCCTATTTCTGTTTATTATTTCTGTTCATTTATTTCTCAATTGCTTTAAGGTGGATCAAATATAATAAAAAATAAAAAAGTCTCTATAAATTGAAATGGAAAGAATTCTCTTTTTACAGTACTGTGAATGTGTTCAGCGGAAGTAAATGTTAGGGAAAAGCATGTAGCTACTAAAATTAAATTGGAAAAATAGAACTTTACACATGTGTGTTTCAATACACCATTTTCATTAGGACGTTTTGATACTTATCTAAGTGTCAACTGGAATGCACATATGCTAGATCACACCCTGTATTTACTGTTCTAATAATAATGTATCTATTAATCATGTTTTCTACTAGAAGATTTCAAAATGTTGGAAACAAAACTGAATTAAGCATCAGTTCTTATTAACTTATGAAGCTAATATTAGCCTTCTTTCATAGTTAATAAAAACAATACATCAAATCTAACCAAAAGTCTTTCAGTTCTGTGAAGCTTGGTTGGGCTTGGCTTTAGAACTTCACTTCCAGCGTATTTCTAATCCACCAGCAAAGCCCTTTACTAGTCCAAACCAGGTCATACCAACCCAGAATAGTGAACTGGAAAATCAAGGTAAAATTTTAGGCAACAGGGAGTTGGCCGATTTTACAGAGGAAATAACTTAATATTTACATTTTTTATGTTAAGCTTTTTATGCCTGAAAATCCAACTGGTTTTCATGTGAAGTATTTTAAAAATTGGATAAAATAGTTTTGTTTGCTTTGTATAATAAAGATACATAGCTGTAACATGTTTATGATTTATTACTTGTATAGCAAGTACTATACTTAGTTACAATAATAACACAATAAACATTGTTCAAGTAATCCAGGGAAACAACTTTCACCACAGTGAAGCCTCCATTAGGAAGACATGCAAGATCTAACTCAGATTTCCTTTCTCATATTTATTGTGTAAGGGATCATACAAGGAATCCACTCTGCTGGCTGTAGAAGAGTTCATGAAAGGCAGAAGAGGAGCCCACAGGCCTTTCACACCCTTTTTCAGCTCATTGCTGAATAGTGTGTTCATCCCAGAGACTAAATCCTTCCTGTCAAAATATGAAGGGCTCTGTCAGGACTGGTAATGCAGTGCAGGGAGGAGGGGGGAGGAATTAAATGGCTGAGAATTGCTACAACAAGGGTGTAAAGGAAAGAGGAGGCTGCCACTGCAGTAAGGCTACATGGAAATACTTAGAGCATCCCGCAAATAGCAATATTGGAACACTGATTTGAAAAAATGCTACATTTTACTAATGCATGACTATGTCATGACATAAATACATAAAAGAAAGTAAAATAAAATACAAGAACTGACAGGAGAAAAAAATCTCTAAGTATGGCTATAAATAACCATATTTACGATGGATGAGTTTTGCATGGCCCTATAAAACAGGTATTACGATGCACAGGATTTTAGCAATATTGTTACTAGAGTGAACAAGAAAACCATTTTCCATCAAATTACTGCCTCTTTCTCCCTAAAAAGTATCTGACTAAAGCAGAGATAATGTAAAGTTCAGCTATCAAAAATGGCTTCATTAAGAACTTTAATGAAGCACATGGGAGCCATTTATTGACTTCTCAACTATTAAGACATAGCATTATTACTGCTTTAACAGTATTTCCATTTTCATTTAGGAAATAACTAATCAAGGGATCAATGTACCAAAGACTTTATTTTCTCTCCCATGGGTCACTGAAAGTACATTTTTTAAAATGCAAAAAACGTAAAGGCAATTCCCCCCAGTGCCATATCACATAAGCAATTTAAAGAAATAACAAGGAATGCTAAAGGTCAATGGCTCCTGATCTAAGCCATGTTATAAAACAAATGAAAATTGTTCATGGTAATTCTACCTTTCTGGTGGAAGTAAGAGATCGCTTTCACATCAAAGAGGCTTACCTCCGAAGTATGCAAAGCACCTCCACCCTGACCCGCTGTCAACCTGTGAGACATTTCTATTTCTCAGCCTTACTTAGAATGCAAACTACTGTTTTCCTGGTAGTTCTCACAGCTCCACTTCCTTTGAGGTACAGATGTGTAGCCAAAGAACCCAATCAGATAACACCCATTTACATATTTATAAAGTCTCCTGTAAAATCTCGTATCAATTGTTGCCACTATATATAGCCCTTTCAAAGTATCTTGTGGGCACAAGCGCTCCACTGCACTGCTCCCTTCAGGAGTCCAGATATATCGTATAATGTGATTTCAATGTAAATGTGGCCCATCACACAATCATACCACTTCACAAACTCTTTTCTGCTGGGGTAGCTTAAATCTAAACACACTCAAGCAGCTTGCTGCACTGGAGCAAGATTTCCTCCACATAAAAAAAGTCAAAACCCACAACACAACAATGCCAAGGAAAAAAAAATCTGAACATTTTCTGCAGAAAGATGGGCCGTCTCCAAATCCTTGTGCCCTATCAGACAAATTAAAGTAAATCAAGCATGAAATGAAGCAGAAGAGCCCCGAGATAAGGCTCCTTTAAGTCGTTTACAGATTAGGATAGAGAGAGGTGCATCTGGTCTCTGGCAGTGAAGGAGGCCAGTTTCTCATCTCACAATAGCAGCCTGTGTATAGGATTACCTTACCTTGTCACTGACAAGGGAAAAAGCGCCTGCAAAATGTCTCTAACTAACTTCCTAATGTTCCCAGCTAAGTTCTCTTATTAAAGTATTAACTGTTACAATGATAGAAATAAATTTTGATAAAACAAAATAAAAACAGACACCAGTCTGATTTATGAGCTGGTCAGACACTGATAAACTGGAGGCTCTGCTACCAGCAGATGAGCCTCTTCTCTTATCAGTCAGGATTTCACTGCTAGAGACAGCAGATAACTTCCCAACTGGAATTAGGGATTCAGTGAACTGTGTGTTACTGGTCAGACTGGTGCTCCAGCAGCACCTAAAAAGGCCTCTTGTGTTATCCCTTGGGATTTTGTGTGGCACGCCGTGAGATGTTTCCCTGCTGGACATGAGACGGCTGAGCTCAGAGGCCTGCACATGGGTAAACTGGTGCTCCTGCGGTGGCAAACCAGCCTCCCTCCCCTTATCAGCTTCTACAAATTGCAGGCCTGCCTTCCTGCCTTCCTTCCTTAGGAAAACGTGTCTCTGCTGCAGCGCCATCATCCACTTCTGCTTCTCTCCTGCACCGCAGGGGCCAAACCAAGCAGCGTTCCCAAGGCCGCCTCTGCCTGCCCTGGCTCCCGCGGTGGAGGTGCCGCCCCAGGACAGCAGCACCGACCGCAGCCCCCCTCGGAGCACAGCCCCAGGACAGCAGCACCGGCCGCAGCCCCCTCAGAGCACAGGCCCAGGACAGCAGCACCGACCGCAGCCCCCTCAGAGCACAGCCCCAGACAGCAGCACCGACGCAGCTCCCCTCGGAGCACAGCCCCAGAACAGCATCAGCGACCGCAGTCCCCCTCAGAGAACAGCCCCAGGACAGCAGCACCGGCCGCAGTCCCCCTCAGAGCACAGCCCCAGGACAGCAGCAGCGGCCGCAGCCCCCTCGGAGCACAGCCCCAGGACAGCGTCAGCGACCGCAGTCCCCCCTCAGAGAACAGCCCCAGGACAGCAGCACCGGCCGCAGCTCCCCTCAGAGCACAGCCGCAGGACAGCAGCACCGGCCGCAGCCCCCTCAGAGAACAGCCCCAGGACAGCAGCACCGGCCGCAGTCCCCCTCAGAGCACAGCCCCAGGACAGCAGCAGCGGCCGCAGCCCCCTCAGAGCACAGCCCCAGGACAGCAGCACCGGCCGCAGCCCCCTCAGAGCACAGCCCCAGGACAGCAGCACCGGCCGCAGCCCCCTCGGAGCACAGCCCCAGGACAGCAGCACCGGCCGCAGCCCCCTCAGAGAACAGCCCCAGGACAGCAGCACCGGCCGCAGTCCCCTCAGAGCCCAGCGGGCAGGGATGGCTCCACCACGGCACCGAGGGTGGCTGCCACAGGCTGGCAAAGGGGGAGGCAGTCCTGGCAGTCTCCCCCTTCCATACACTTCAAGCCCACCACACTCAGCACCTAGTACCTGGGACAAGAACGCCCTGCTTAATGACACCGTGCTGGAGGTGTCCTTAGTTTTGCTGTGGTGTGTACCCTACAAATGTAATGGCTACTCTGGGTGTGAAGACACCTCCTAGCCCTTCAGCAAACCGAAGTCAGGGTTTGCTATACAACCCAGAAGTAATCAAGCATGGTTATTACATATTAAGAAGAAAGCAGGTAGATGCAAGCTATCACATGCTCATAGCTGATCATGTACAAAATTTCAAAAGAAGCAAATAAACTTAAAATTAGTGCCTGCTTTATGATTTCCACCTTTTATGATTTCCACCTTAGTTCTCTTTGTGACTACCAGAAAAATAAAATGGGGTTTTTTTGGACAAAAATAAGATAGTCCAGATACCAAAACAGCAATATTAAAAATAAAAAATAAATTATTCACTCCTTACAGAGTGAACCTTTTCTTACATAAGGAATAAAGACCTACAGGCTGTCTACTTCCAGTGCCAATGTATGTACTAGGTGTGAGGATGAAAACATGTACTATGCTTTTTAATTTACTGCAGCTCTGGAACAAAGAAAAAACTCCCACCATTACAGTACCATAAACTACTACTAGATCAAGAGTGCACTTATACCCTCAAAGCTCTACAGGAAAGGTGTATGTGCACCCTTATTTCCCAAATGAGAATACTTCAAAACAGACCTGAATACTTGTTACTGATATTGAAAGGCAGAAACAACCCAGAAAGCAGAATATAATTTTACTGAACTAATCCAAAAAGAATGTAGGGCAGGATAGCAGCAAGTATGAAATTGTCCTTCAGGCTTTAACTGTCAGACCCTAAATCGATGGTGCTTCAGGAAATCATCCTAAATGTATGAAAAAGGAAGGCAGAAGGCACTGCACCTCAGCCCATAGCACCTTCTCCAACCAACTCTTCACACCACCCTGAATCCCTTACATTCTTCCTGCTTTTTTTGGGATATTTGCAAGACTGTCTCCAGCTCTGCATAATATTCAATCCAACTGAACTGAGGTTGCCCCTCCCAAGCGGCCTACACTCAGACACCTTTGATGCAGTGACATCCCCTTACTGGCCTTGTATGCTGCACACTCTAGAAGGTTTTGAGTACTGGGGTTTTATTTCCTTTCTGAAGGCTATTTTACTGCTTTTTCATTTGCCAGGCATCACTCACTGCTATAAAAATGAAAACCATGCCATATTATCACCCAAGGATCTCACAAACTAACTGTGTTACAAACAGGACAGGTGGATGAAATTATGCATGGAAACACTCCCAGAGGAGGGACCTTTCATCCTTTGGAAAGACGGTCTGAACATGAGAAATGAAATTTTTTTACTCACTCACTGTCAAGACTAATTTCGATGGGCCCCAGCACTTTTAAGCACAACCCGTCCTTCTCAATGAGACAGATGAATTTCTGTTTATATGTGAAAAATGTCAGCTCTCATTTCACTCATTCTTACTTGCATTTTAAATATACACTGCAAACCTGCATCAGAGCAGTACCTTATGCTGACAAATATGATGAAACCATGATGAAAAATTATAAACGAGTGTCTTATTCTGCCTGCATTTTGTATGAATGAATAATCCAAAAGGTAGAAGAGCACAAGCTCTCTCTGTGGAATGAACACAGCTGATTTCCAGCTGCCACTCTTTTTGCAGGCACACACCAATGGCATGTGAAGGCACTGTGAAACACAAATGTGATCTACCTGTATTTTGCACTCATTTATTTATGCTAATTTTAATGCACAAATATACAGAGGATTTGGGGCACAGGAGAAAAAGAGTATTTATTTCTACCTAAAATTATTCTCAGTGAAATTTAGATAATAATTCTCTTCTGTGCAGAGAACTGATACATTTACACATCTGTGACCAATTGAGAAGCACTCACTGTTTTCCACTGTCAAGTAATAAACTAATTTAAATTATGCCAAAAAATGAGCATGCTTTATTCTCCTATTTATTAATACTGTGAGAAGGTGACACATTGTACTACTCCTATTTTTGTAGCAGACTCATAAAATTCTTATGACAAATTTTTGTTACCTTATTGTATCAGAAATATTCAAAACCATTTCACATTACACTAAACTGCAAATAGTGATCCATAGAAGAAGGGTTATGTTTCTATTCAATAATGTACTATATTATGTAACATAATTTTATATATGTTCCTTTAAAAGCTATAATGCTGTCATTTCCAAAAGCATTTCCAAATGTGACAGTCTTTCTAAACGATACATGAAAACCAGATTCTTAGCGCTACATATGACCTAGACCAGGATATAATAAAAAAACTGATACAGATATTAATGACTCCAAAGCATAAGTGACAACTATATGAAAATCACTTCTTTAGTACTAATTAGAGTGTTGATTTCTTTATATTCAAGTGCTGACTAACTAATTTTAGATTCTTGTTAAAAAAACAAAGGAAGTGCAGCAGTTCTAGATTTATCAATAGTTTTCATCTTTACTAGTCAGTGTTACCAGTGTGGCAAATAATAATATGTAATAAAACCCTGCTTAGAAATAACTGCAAGATGGCACTTTAGCCTGGTGGCCTCCACCAATAAACTGAAAAGAGCATTTATACATTTTTCCCATTTTACCATGAATTAGACTATTCCTTTCACCACCAACATAATTTTCCATTCTCAGAATACTCAAAAGCAATGAGGAAGATTTCTGATCTGATATGCTAAAATGAACTTCTCTGATTAATGGATTCTGAAAATACAAAATGCTGCTCTACTTTCTATTTTCTAAGTGTATTACCTAGCACAAAACTTCTGATAAGAGATCCTTAAAGCCATCTGGATCTGCAACACAAACACAAAATTTCTCTGATGGTCTAGTATGCTAAAGACAGATGAAAACCTATGTTGGTTACCTCAGATATCAAAATGCCACCTACACTGAATTTTCTGGAACCAGTACAATGCGGGTGCCAGGCTGCAGCGAGCACCACATTCAACCACAGAGACTCCCACTTTCAACAGGCAGATACATTTTTACAGCTGGATCTGTAAACAGTTCATAGTCAAAATGAGTGAAGAGCAAGCGTTCAATTCACACTCCAGGGTCCATGAGATGCCATATGCACTTACACCCCACTAATGTACTTCAAGTAGAATTAATTTTCCATTATTTACCTCTAAAAATTTTCCATTATTTACCTTTAACAATTTATGAAACGATTTAATGATCTAGCCAGTGTAACCAGAATCTATTTTAACCCTATGAAAATTTTGCTACTCCTTGGAAATATCGTATCAGAGCTACAGAAAATATTCAGACACTTTATAAGGAGAACTGAATGATTAATATTCATGATTTATACAATAAACAATAAAACAGATTTAAAAGGACTCTCATGCTTCTAAGCAAAAACAACACAGTGGAAGACAACTGAACGTATTATACATTGAATAGCTTTACAATACCTTACAACATCATCTGACACATAGTGTTGTATTTTTAACAGGCTTAGGTCATGATTTAAAACAGGATTTGATATATTTAAAGAAGAACTGTAAAGTAGTCACAGTGTATTGAACTCTATCCTGTATGGCAGATCTGATTTCACTGAAGCTGGTCCAAATAAGAGATCTTTGAAGATCACAAACTGTTATCAGGAGTTTTAGCAAACTGAGTGTGTGGAGGATGATCAAGTTTGATAGAATATGTAAGCTCATATCTTTGACTCAGCAACACATGCAGCAACTTAAGGGAA
Source organism: Molothrus ater (assembly GCF_012460135.2). Taxonomy (NCBI): domain Eukaryota; kingdom Metazoa; phylum Chordata; class Aves; order Passeriformes; family Icteridae; genus Molothrus; species Molothrus ater. The sequence continues at coordinate 127,600,161 of NC_050478.2, forward strand.
GGCAGATTTTTTTTACCATAGGTTGTCTTAGGTTCTTGTGCTAAAGTCCCAACTGAGTTTGACCATTCTGAATGTACATCTACCTTGCATATCCTTGTGTGTGGCATAGAGGTATTTAAAGTAGCATGAACATGAAGCACTCTGAGTTGTAGAAAGAATCTAACTGGGGCATCACAGAGTTATGAGGATTGGGTTAGTATTACTCATATCTTTTTTCTTTTTTCCCCCTTAGCTACACCTGATTAAATTAAAAACATTGTTATTTAGCTAAATAACAATTCTTCCCACATCAATTTCTGTTTCTTAGAATGGATGTGTATTCTGATTATATTTCAAGTATAGACAGTCTAATGTAAAGTAGCTGAGAGAACTGATTAATAGAAAGACATAGGAAGATTGAGGTAGGTAAAATGACAGATTATTATGAACATTCAGGAAAGCTCACTTTTAACAGCTGTTGTTCAAGATCCTCTTAAGCTGATCTAAGACATGATCATCTATGCCACTAGTGCTTCCATACATTTTTCACAGCAGGCAGACTAAAATTACTTTTCTGTTAAAATAAAATTCATTCTACACCTTTGTAAACCCAAGTTTGAAGGAATCTAGACTAAAATATTTATGATCAATAGTTCTGAAGACAGCCCATCAGCCTGGAGTTCAGGACAGAAACATAAACAACTAGCTCCTCTGTGTCAGTGCCAGGTCTTTGCTGGATGAAGCATGTACTTTTCACAGTAGAAGCATTAAACTCTATTTCTGTTCAAATAAAACAATACATAAACTAAATAAAATGAAGAATGAAACCCTTAAACCTTCAGCTGCTCTCTCAACTGTCTCTATAATAACCCTTAAAAAGCACAATAACCAGTATTATTATGCTAAGCAGTACCTATTCATATAGCAGCATCCAGTGCTCTCCTCCATAAGCTCACAGTCTTATAAACACTTGAAAAATCCACAAATACTTGTTTTAACAGACTTACAAATATATTCAAGTGATCTTGACTGTACACACTTGCAGCAGTGAAGCCTTTTCCATGGGAGGTGTCTGAAAAAATCATCATGCAACTATTGCTCACCAGAGGATTGTTGGCTATTTTCACTTGAAAGACACAAGTGTATTCCCCCACCTCTTTCATGCATTTATCAATAAAAAAGACTGTCTCATATTCTCTCTTGGCACAGATTGCATATTTAATGCCAATCAGTTTATTAATTGGTCCAAAGTTAAAATGAAGCCTAAATTTATAAAGGTGGATGAGGGTTCACTTACTCCTTGCTCTCAGGGCTCTGAGGCTTTAAGTAGGGTAAGAAGGGGAGTGGAGGAAGACAGAAAAATTTTTCAAAAATTGTTTAGTTTGAAATACTCAAATTCCCATTAAAAGCATACAACTACTTTATCTTTCTTCTTTTGCCATTAATTATAAATAAATTCATCTTTCTCTTGTGAAGCCTGAAGTTTGTTGTTGTTGTTAGATGAGTTGCATTCAAACTCCAACAAAAAAGATGAAGCCAACATTGAAATTCATCTCACAGTCCAGAATTTACTTAACGGCCAGCCTGTGCGCTGTGATAAACGGAATGATGATCCGGCAACATGTCTTTATCCATGGTTTGCTTTAATTAACGCTGGCTTGTTTGTTGAAAAGATGATTAATATGCCAATGAAAATTGCATAATTGAATACCACAACACTGGCACAATCAGAAAGACACATGCAGTTTTTTGATTAACATTTATTATTATTATTATTATTATTGTGTGTTTTAATGTACTCTTCTCACTACGAAATCATGCAGTTTTTGACCGAGAGGTGAGGAAATACCAGGTTAAGTGCAAGATCTTCTGTGGGCAGGAAAAAAGATACAATGCAATTTAAGCATGAAGAAATAGTTACTTGGTCAAGCAGCCATTTTTCCAAACTCAAAATAGAAGCAAAGCCACCTCGGAAAAGGAAATACAGAAAAAATAACTAGCCATAACAAAAGCATGAACACAAACATCAAAACAACAAATAGCAAAGATCTTTAAGCAGAAAGTATGAAAAATACAGACAATATATTCAGTATGACAAGAATTAGTATGTGGAAACTGCATGAAACATTTTTTAAGGAACAGAAATTAGAAGAAACTTCTGGAAAAGCACCACATTAACAGAACACTAAGGGACTATCCCTTTCCAGAACTTCACCTGAACGATTGCATCAACTGCAATTTGTTAACATATTCATCTGGTTAATTCCATGTTAGGACTGGCCCAAAAGTAACAATTAAGTCCAGTATTTATTTTATCTATACTGTTAATTTAATTAGTTTTCCTCTATTTACTTATCCTTACTGTCCAACTTAAAGCAGATGTTAATACTATGCAAAACTTGATTTTAAGGGCGAGGACCATCCCCTTTCTTTACAAAACTGAATTCAGACTTGCATACCAATTCAATAGGATATATAATAGTTCTCTAAATACTTTCTATTCTGGAAATAAGCTAATAGTAAATTGACAATTTTTGGGCTAAGGTAAGACAGAAATCTTTCCAGACTTTTCCCCCAAAATTAGCATCTACTGACTTCACACTTTCTTCAGTGCTCTAAGCAGGCACAAGAATTTTCTGATAACTGAAGTTCCATTATTTAGATTAATAAACACTTGCAGAGGATAACACAAAGCAAATACTGCTGCACCTTTACTATAATCAAATAAAACAGCAAGGAAAGATTCCCACTTATTTCTTTCTACAAAAAGCAGCACAAGTATAAAGATTTCGGCAAGAATTGCTTTTCAAGGATCCTCACATTGTCCTCAGATGGATGATGGGAAAAAGGAAGCAGAAAACCCCCACAGGAAAGGGTTGTGTGCTCCAGCTGCAGCCTTTAATGACTCCTGTGGTCTAAAGGGACCAAAGGAGGCACTGCACGCCTCTCAGGAATCCCAGCTAACACAGGAATCTCAGGACAAGTAGTGAGAGCTCAGCTGGGTAGGTAAGACAGCCTGGAAATGCATGACTGCCAGTGAGAGAAGGAATCCATTCCTCCTGCTTCATCCTCCAAAGCCGTCCATTCTCCCTTATGCTCCAAGCAGAGGCTCCTCAATGCTTTGCTTTGAAATTAATATATTTTTGTAGAAAAATCCTACATCAGCTAAGCACATTGGAGACACAGAAAACTCTCAGGATTTCTAAGCCAGAGGCTCAGCAAGACCTCTCCCCGCTTGTCTGTGTCTTTGGGAGACACTGAATTTCCAGTCTGTAGTATAGCCTGGGGGCTATTTCAGCTCCTGTATGCCCACTTTTGCAACTCAGTATCTGAGAAGTACTGGCAGGGCAAACAAGATGAAGGTTTTGCTTTTGAAGAGTCACAAAGGAGCCAAAGAAGCCACTATTGTATTTCTTCATTCAGCTGTTCTTAGGATAATTAGAAAAGGGCCTTACAAGGTAGACAGTTTATGTCAGTTCTTAGTTATAAGAAAAAATACATGCTATCCTATTAATTAGGGTGAGAGAAGTATATCTACGGAAAAACTGTCCAAAGAAAAAAAATTGATTGCTTGAGAAATATTTGATTGCTGAAAAGGTACAAGCATTCTAAATGAAACCATATTAAAAATACTTGATCAAGACCTAAATATGTTGGAAAACAGAAGATCTGAAGAAAAGATCATTCTTAAGTATAAATTCACAACAGCAGCAACCATTCTTCAGCTTTCAAGGAATGTAAAAACATTGAGGGGCATTATCTAAGAAAGAGCGAAGCAGCTGGAAGTGCTGATGCCCCCCAGTCCTGCGCACCTATATCAAGAGGCACTTGGCTTCATCCAAAATGCTGCCAGGGAGAATACTACATTGTCCACCATGGGACCCCTAAACAGATCAATCTTTTCAGTTTATCTGATAATGCAATCTTGCAACTTGACTGTTTTCCACACATCTTCAAGTTATAGTGTCATCACATTCAAACTTTAAATTATAATAAATAAAACTGTTCATATCACTCTGTAGATTGTAGATGCACACACTGCAATTTGCTTAACTGTAGACCATTCCTGCTGTCCTGGACCTTTCTAGGCATAAATTAAACAGTTTTTGTTTTTTTTTTTTTTTCTTAAAATTTTGCATTAAAATATATATATTAAAAAATAAAGAAATTTTCAGCTCTATAGCTAAAAAATTTTAGTTTCAATTTTTTGCCTTTTGACTATTTTACTTTCAAAGTAAATAAAACTATTCACCTTTTTATTTCTCAGAGTTCTTCCTAAGAACTGCAAGCCTTCTGTAAGGTTGCAAAGGAAGTAAATAGATGTGATAGGACAGACATTTGCAAAAGCATGATCAGCAAGTGTAGTAATAAACATTCCTCCATTTAAGGAACCAGAGAGCATCAAATGAAACACTCAAACAGCAGATTTAAAATACAAAAAAAAGGGGTATTTTTCTAAGCAACATCAAGGCAAAGAGTGTGAAGGCCAAAGCTTTAGAAATAACAGAAATTCATACAAGCAAAGTTCATCAAGTTTATCAAATATAAATGCAATGATACAACTGCTGATCAAAGCAGATGAAGACTGCAGAATATCAGAAGACAGGTAGGTATAATAAGGGAAACAACTCTGTCTGTGTGCTTAGCACCTTTCCCAATTCATCCATCAGTGGCACTGCCACAGACAATTCTAATTAGTTCACGAACGCCCAATACAACTGGAAGATATTTCTTCTGCAAATTCAATGTACTGAGGATTTTAATGTTTTCTAAAAATTTGTCTTCTACAGTCTTCAAACACTATCATTCTTTTTCATAGGTTTTTTTTTTTCATTTTTTCCCTAGTGTTTCTTCTCCTATTGAGACAGGCCAAACCCAGAATGTAACTGGCTCCATCTCATTGAATGGAAGATCAAGATTTTAACTCCTGATTATATTTTGGGAAACCAAAAGAAGCATGAGAGTTTTTTTTTTCCTTAGAAGTTCCAAAAATTCTTTCCCAACTTAGTTTTCCCACCTTATTTTAATAACTTTAATCAAATACTTAATTATATTATTAAGGAAAGACAAATAAATGAATCCCTATGAAGAACAGATCTCTTTACATCACTGCCAGATGGTGCCCTTAAAATTCAATACTTTATTATTACAGGAAAACCTTTTGTTTATGACTTTTGTGCCAGATTCACTCAAAGTGCTTGTGCCCACATATATGGCAGTTGGAATTAATCAGTTAGAGAGCATGGTTTCATGAGGATCAGATGTTTTATTAAATACAAATATCAGATTTCTTCTTTACTAACATGTAATTCAGTATTTAAATATCCAATATATATTACCTAGGGTCACTTCACTAGAGATGTGAGTTTATAAATTATGATACTAAGTTCATCTAGAGAATAGACTGTGAACCATGAGGACATGTGGATTTCTCTGACTTGAAAAGAGCTACTTGCTGAATAACTGCTCATTAAATCAGTGAGGCACTGCCTATGCAGCCTTACTGGTTTCTGGACTTTTCATTCCAAATATTTTGTTTGCCCCCTTTCCTGGAATACAAGCTGAACTGTAGGTCAGGTTAATAAAATGAATTACTTTATTCATCTGTTCAATTATTTCCTTAAAAATTCTGAAGCATATTACCAAGTTTGTGAATGCTACCAATTTATAATATTCTCTGCATGTTTTTCTTTCCTGTACAATGTTTTCTTGTATTAATCCCGTATGCTGTTTTTTAAAGATTTACTTTAAAAAGACATTATTTCCTTGTCACTAAAGGACTCATTCTTACAACTGTTCTAAAGAGGGCTAATGTTGTGCCAATACTTTAAAATAAAAAAGAAAATGACCTGGATAACAGACCTGTCAGTCTGATATTGATACATGGCAAAGCAGTTTGAACAGATGATATAGAGCTTAATTAATAAGGAATTAAATAAAAGTAATTAAATTACTGCCAATCAACATATGCTTAGGGAAAACATCTTAAAATACTAACTTGGTGTTTTCTATTAACTATCTGTTAAATCATATGCCACTAGTATTACATTTACTCTTCTGTAAGGAATTTGATTTAATACAACATTGCATTTTAATTAGGGGTAAGATAACAGTAGTCAAAAAATAAAGCTTAGTAGAAACTGGACAAATGACAAATATGAACACTGCTAGTCACTGAGTGGATGTATTTCCAGTGAAGCCTGTAAAGCACTGGTTCTTGACTCTTTAGTATTTAACATAATTATGAATGACTTAGAACAAAGAATAAAATCATTTAATGATAAAGGCTGAGAAAAATAAAACAATTGGAGAGGACAAAATAATGAATAAGGCTGGTACAGGAGAGCATAATAAGCTGGCAAATCTGGGCTCACTGCATGTGTGGGGTAATAGAGAAAAACAAAATGCCCAGGGGATCAAACAATGCAGGACATAGGGCCAGGGACTCACTTTGGAGAAGCACTGGCTACAGAAGAGTGTTTGGGGTTCAGGGCTGTTATCAGCTGAACAGGATTTCCCAGTTGAGCACTGTAGCCAGAAGTGGAAAAGCACAGTAGCAAGTTGTACTGAAGAGCAGCAATGGAAAGACACATCGTGCTACAGCAGAAAGGTGGCATTAACTGGGTAAGACACCCTGGCATGGGTCTACTGTAATTCTGTGGCCAGTTCTCTTCTCCTAGTCCCCAGAAATAAAGCTGAAAACTTTGAGGAGATTTATTGGAAATACATGAAAATAATTAAGAAAAGATTTCATATGGTAAAACAGTCAGGAAATTAAGTCTCCAAAGCCTACCAGAAAGAACGCTATGGTAGGACTTAGATGTTCATATATCTGAAAGAGGGAAATAAATACATTGTAGACTTCTTGATCAAGCAACCGACAGTACAGTAAAAATGTGATAAGGTAACTGAAAACTCCAAGTAGGCAAATTTAGTCTGAAATAGGCTGCATCAAATTAAACTACCAAAATTACAATAGGTTACTTATAGAAAATCTAAATTCAGAAGTTAATTTTCTCTACTCATCACTAGTAAGGCCACACCAGGAGTATTGTACCCAGTTTGGGGCTTCTCTACACTAGAAAAGCACGGACATACTGAAGATAGTCTATCAAAGGGCTAGAAAGATACTTAAAGGACCAACACATCTCTCAAATGAGGACAGGCTGAGAGAATAGGGGCTTTTAACCCAGGGAAGAGAAAACTCGGGGAAATTTCATCCATGCACACAGCTACTTGAAGGAATGATATAAATAAGATGGAGGCAGGCTCTTTTCAGCAGTGCCCAGTGACGGGACTAGAAACAATGGGCCCAAAGTGAAGCATAGGAGGTTGCCTTTGTATGTCAGGAAACACTTCTTCATGTGATGCAACTGAGATATTGTCCAGAGAGTTTGTGTAGTCTCCCTCCTTGGAGATGCTCAAAAGCAGTCTGGACATAATCACGAGCAATCAGCTCTAGGTAGTCCTGCTTAAGCAGGAAGTTTGGAGCAGGTGACCTCAAGAACTTTAGTCATTCTGTGACATCATGATTCTGTGACATTTGGGCTCAGCTGGTACTGGTTACTAGGTCATCCTAATCCTGGTGTTTGATAAGAAGGGGATTATACTAGGAACCATGTTGTTTAATGTCTTAATAAATAACCTGGAGGAAAGGTTGGCATGCAACATCATCTGATTTGCAGATGATGCCAAACTGGGACAGAATCTATGCAAAGGCAGCCCTGTCTGTCATTCAGAGCTGCCTAGACAATTGGGGTGAACAAGCTTACAGGAACCTCATTAAATTTGACAAGGACAAATTTAATGTCCTGGGCAGGAGAAGGAAGGAACCCTTGCAGTAGTACAGGCACTACCCAGCTGGGTAAGAGCTCTGCTGGAAACACCTGGGGGTGTTTGTTGACAGAAAGCTGAACATGAGCCAAGAGTATGCCCTGGCACCAAAGAAGCTTCCTGGGCTGTATTAACAGTATGGCCACAAAAGTAAGGGAAGGGATTATCCTCCTCTGTTTGTTAGACCACGTCTGGAACATTATATTCCAGGCTTGGGAATTCCTTCGTAAGATGTTGACAAACTGAAGCAGTCAAGAAAAAGACTCTCAAAATGGTGAGGGGGCTGGAGCAGACAGACAGGGAACTGAACTTGTTCAGGCTAAATAAGAGAAGACATCGAGGGAAAAGCAGCTTGCAATATTGAGAGGAGGTCATCAAAAAGGTAGAGGCAGGCTCTTAATAGTGATGCATGCCAGGAGGACAAGAAACACTAGACACAAATTTGAACAAGAAAGATTCAGAATGGATATGAATAGACACATTTTATCATCAGAATAGCTAAGCATTGGAACATGTGGTCCCAAACCACATGGAATCTCCATACTTGGAGATTTTCAAGACTCAATAGGATAAAGACTCAGTCCTCCTGGTCTGATCTCAGTGCAACCACACTTTGTGAAGAAAATCAGATAAAAGATGTCCTAAGATCCCTTCCAAAATTATTGGACAAAATATTGGTTTAAACATATGCTGCTCTTCGAATTCGGCCCTAAAATATACTTTTTGCTTTATGGCTTGTCAAACTGTAGGTTTTCTTCTGTCTTTTAATTTATACATTTTATAAATGTATCATTTTCCTTCATGTTTTACTTAGTAGACTTAGTTTCAAATATTCTAGGTGTAGAATGAGTGGTTTGGCTGCTTACAGACACACAACCAGCTGCACATGTAGCTGCCATTAAAGCAGAACAGTCAAGTTGAAACAATGCCCTTAGGAGAAGGGAGATGCTGGGAAAATATCAAACACTAACACAGTACTTTTAAGTTTTCCTTATTCTTCTCTGCAAAAGCATCAGAGAGATTGAAGAATAGAGCATCGCATTTAAGACTCCCTCAAACTTGAGCTTTTAACAGACCATGAAACATTAGCATGCTGTTTGCATCAGCCTAATGAAGGAAGTTTAAGGCAAACCACAGAAAAAGAAAAAAAAAATCTACTACATTTTTCCAGTCCAGGATAACCCCTATAGTAAGTGATCATGCAGTCTGTGGTTACACGTAACAAATTTTGTGAACAAGCAGAATTATAAGTGACTCATGGCTACTGTGCTCACATGATTTATACAACTTAATAAAAGAAGCTCCAGGAGAAAATGAGACTAATATAATCACATAGCATCCAATATATAGAAGAGTGGACTGACTGCATTGTACATTAAATTAATGTCATGATAGAAACAATTCACTGGATGTCATTCCCTAGAGCCTCTGCCTCGGACACTTGTCATGGCTTTTGGAAATATGTTCTACTTCACATTTTTAAGCCCTATGGAGACAATATCATCAAAGGTTCAGCATCAAACAAATTCACTGTTTTCATCTCAGGATCTGCTCCCTGGTTATTTTAACTGAATGGGGCTCCCAAGATATCAAAGCTGTGGAAATAGCCATGTCCCATGTTCCTGATGACTCTGTACTTCTAGTGAGGCTCACAGTGCATGACTGTTTTTGTAATAAACAATAATATCATTATAAACATTAATTCCATTGCCTCAAAAGCCCTAGGGAGTCATGCATTCACAAAAAGAGACATAAATTGGAAAAAATAAGAAAAATGTAACTACTGTTTTATTTTCCTTTAGATATACTATGATATGAATGTGATTTCCAGAGGTTTGATGACCTACCATCCTCAAAGACTGTAACTGTAATTGCATTGCTCAGTGTGTGCAGAGAAAATAAGAAATCAAGCTACAGATACTTTACATGAGATAGAAAGAACTCTGCTATTCAAATTTAGAGAATCCTTTTCCCCTATGTGACTTACTTGGTCACAAAGCAGCTCTGTACAAAAGTAGGAGGTAATATTTAAGACACCTTAACCCTACAGATATTCATAACTTTTTTTTCTGCACTGAAAGGAATCTTATGACATGTTATTTTCTTTTAGCTTTATAAATTCTCTAAAAATATCCTTCCTATAAACTGTTCATAAATATTTTGGCAGCGTTTCTCTTTACTCTTAGAAGAAGTATGAATGATTTTGTTGACAGTGTTTCCTTATATTAGAGTTGGCCATTCAGTGTGCATTCAAATATATTTTATACAAAACAAAAATGTCAAATATACATTTAAATATATTAGCTGTTTTTGAAGTCTGAGGAGTAGAATTTGGCCCCAATTATATTTTTTTGTGTTTAACTAATCTTACATCATGATCTTGTAAATTAAATAAGATAACAACATAAATTTTATCAAGAAATATCAAACAGAAAACCCTACAGAAACCCTACCCTCTGACACTAATGAGGAAGCAAGCCAGTTCAGGACAGAACGTGAGCATGTATTTTACTTGAATTATGAGCAGAATTCAAAAATAAGCTGTTCAAATTGCCCTTAACAGTTTAATATTGACTTGAGCTGTCTAAAAACTTGATGTCAAGTATAAGCTATACATCCTGGTTCTGTCTGCTGTAAACTGAGACATGTTCCACGAGGTAAAATTATCCCCTTTCTTGTAGATAACTATCTTAAAATGGAAGGAGTAAAGGTGCTTATCTCACTTCATTGACTAAAGACTACCTTAAACTAACTTAGAGATTGCTATATTTAGATAAGATAAAATTAAAAGGACTATCTATGCATTTCTTGTAATGCTGTTCTTACCTAGAGTTAAAAATAAGGAGAGATTTGAAGGGCAGGAAAATATACTTCAACAGGAACATAGCCAGCAAAATTAAAATGAAAAAAAACCAAAACAACAAAACCACAAAATGTAGTCTTGATAGTCAGAGACAATAGTGACTATGAACATAAAAAAAAGCTGAGGACCTAACTGCCATCTTTGGTTCAGGTTTTAATTCTAGGCTGTGCCATCAGGCTTCCTCAGTTCCCAAACTTAGCAGTAAGAGTCCACAGCATCATCTGCAGGACTGAAAGATTAAGTAAGGCAGCATTTAAGCAAGTTGGACATACACATATATGTCCATGGGACCAGATGGGTTACATCCAAGGATGATGAGGCAGCTGGGCAATGTCAGCTAAGATTCCATTCTCCATAGCTTTGAAATGCTGTAGCACCTGTGAAGAAGCAAGTTCCCCTATGTCTAGAAACAAGCAAATGGTAGACCAAGCATTAAGATAATGCTTGGGTATTGCTGCAGTGGGTATTGCTGGACTTTAAAAAGGTTTACCACAGAGTATTCTCATAAACATGTTACTAAAATAAGAATTTATGGATAGATTACAAAGCTGGTTGAACCACTGAATCAAAGTAATGTGAACAGTTGTATGAAGTCCAGTTACTAGCAGCATCTCTCAAAGGGGTTATCTAGGGCCATTGCTTTCCAACACAATTGTTAATGGTCTGGACATCAGGAATTAATGCCCTTCAGGTTTGCAAATGATATCAAATTGGTGGGAGCAGCTGAGAGCTACTGGAGGACACAGCTGCTGCTAAGAGACCATAACAACCTGGAGAGATGGGCTGACAGAAACAAAATGAAGTTCAACGGAGGCAAATGCTGAGTCCTGTGTGTGGCACAGGTTGGGCCCCATGCAATGGCACAAGCTGGGCCCTGCCCAGTTGGAAAGTAGCTTTGCTAAAAAGAATCTGTGAGCAGACTGTTTGGACTTGTGTCCTCAGTGCACTCTTGCAGCATGAAGGCCAGCTGCATCCAGGGCTTTGAAGGTGTCTGCTGAGCAGGATAAACATAAACACACTGGGATATACATAAACATACTGGGCTAAGTCTGCTAGAGGAGCACAGGACTGCTAGGGGACTGCAGCAAAAGGTGCTGAAAGACCTGTGAAGATCAATGCTTGGGCAGGGAAGCTACGGGGCTTTAAGTGCTGTATGCAAATATATCACTGGAGGGTAAAAACAACACAAAGCCACTCTCTTATTGGAGATCATCAGGGACAAGGCAAGAATAAACAAACAAGGCTTGCAACAAGAAAATGTTAACAATTTCCACAACATATGGCAGGCAAATATTAGAACAGCCAAGCAAGGAAATCAAACCTTGAGCACTGCTGATGAAATCTTCAGGTTCTCCATTTTTTATGATTTTTAAACCCTGACCAAGTAAGGCCCTGAGAAAGCTGATGTAAATCAGCCCAGCTTTGAGCTGGGGTTAGACTAGATGAGCTATGGAGGTACCTTCCAATATAAACTACTGAATTATTCTAAAGAGTATTATTCACAGCTATTAACAAATATTAATTAATAATTGATACATCAATAATTAATGTCTTCCTGAAGGAGGGCTCTCCTGGATGAAAAAGTCTAATTATATTTAAAAAACATTATCAGCAAAAGGAAAATGTTTTGCATAGTAATCTAAATAAAAAGCACAGCCTCACTCTTATTCGTAACTCATGTCAGTTATTCATGCTTTCTCTTTCTGATCTGGGAAACATATTTTTAATACAAATCAGAACTAAAGGCAGGGTCAAGACTTAATAATTTAGTTCTTAATTGAGGTTCAGTGGAATATAGGTAGCAACACTGAAGAAAAGGATGTAGAAAAGGTTACTTCAGCAGCTGCTTATCATTACATATATCTGGAAGTCTCTTTATTCTGATTCCATAGGTGTCTAAACTCAAATGCAGTTGCATTCTCAGGTGGTAGGTTAATGTCCCTCTAAATCTATCAAAATGCAAAGAAATAAAGTAAGACCTTCTCTACCCCCAGAGCAAACCAAACATACCTAAATAGTGCAGAGTATAGCACAGAGCACACCTGGCACAATTCCTTTCACAATGAAACTTCTGATAGCGACCATAATTTCATAAAAACTGATCTAGGAACCAGGACACATGGCTGCCATTTTTTTTTAACCCTTAGAAGACCCAAACCCATTTCTTTTGCCTCCAAAAATACTTAAAAGAGAGGGGGAAATTCTCTATCCACCCTTTATATTAATAATAAAAACTTGTTAACCAAGAACTTCTGATGTACATAGCACCTTTGTTAGCGTCATCACCTAAGGATAGAGTGATGTGGATTTCTGTGTGCTCCTCCAGAATTTAGCATTTTTTTTAATAAAGAATCAGTTCATTTTAAATACAATAAATTCTGGAAGAACAGATATGAACTCAGCTCCCTACCTTTCTAAGTGGGTGTGCTAATTTCAGCACTATGAAATCCAAGACTAATAAAATGGAAGAAGGGAGAGAAGGGTGTTAAATAAACAGAGAAAATATTTTCTTGAGATATTAACCAAGAATCATGTTGTTCTATGAAGTTGATGTGGTACTAGAACAGGCTAGTAGAACAAAGAAGGTGTGAATGACACATTCCTGGAAGTGTTCAAGGGCAGGTTGGATGGGGTTTGGAGAAACCTTGTCTACAGGAAGGTGTCCTTGACCACAGAAGAGGGGTTGGAAGCAGATGATGCTTAAGGCCCCTCCCAACCGAAACTATTCCATGGTTCTATCCAATATAGTATCTCAACTTATTCTTTTCTTTTTAATTCTTATATATTTTTTCCAGTATATCCTGAGTTTTCTAATGAAGTTTCCAATAAATATCAAATAATTTATTATAAAAAATGAATCCATCTCAAAGAAACACCTGAATGGTGGACTAATAAGCTTCTTAGTTTTGGTAGCTGCTTAATGCCTGACAATCATAATGGGGAAAGAAAAGAGACACAGGACATGTCTGGTTTGGACTCTAGCAATGTTGGATTACCCTGGAACTAAGACTTTATCCTCCCCTCCTCACAGGCTGCCATTGCCTCAGTGATGCTATTCTATAACACTGCAATGCAAACCATGCCCTGCTGTGTTGTAACTACCCCAGACCACTCAGAGAACAGATACCCTGAGTAAAGCTCAAATAGCTTGTCTTCTGCAGGGCTGTAAACATCTCTTTAAATCAATAGCTGTGCCAGCGCAATATTACTGTCATCACATGCTTACAGTTCTTCCAGTCCAAGTAGGACATGTCATAAGTTTCATGCTGCATTTTCTGACAAGTTACTGTTTTATGTTAAACTTAGACTTCAAGTGACCTGACATTAACGATGTTTATCTACCACTTAGACTGCTAGATACTGAGACGTGTTTCCCTCCTTCCTCGATCAGCCATGCCAGCCTTGATCCCCATTCTGTCACTCTGACTGGGAGCCACCACAAGCAGCAGCACAAAGATTTTTACAGGAGGTTAGGGGGCTTGGAGCTTGTCTCTTGGTGATAAAATTAGAGAGGAGAATTAAAGTGATTACACTCTAAAAATGACTTATTGGAAGTGACAGGTTTTCTTAACCTAAATATTTTTTAAGTACCAAATTTGTCACTCCTGTAAGTTATATGCCACTAACTGTAAAATTATTTTATTGCAGCAGTAAAAGAAATGAAGTACTTTTAGCGAATGCTTTTAGATAAATCAGGAACCTTGTATTCAATTCACATTTTATTTGCTTATAGGATTCTTTTATTTTTGACTGAGTTGCTGCAAATCTCTGAATCATGAAAGGAAATGTATGTCTCCACAACACCATCCACCTCCTGTTAGCTCTCCTGAGCCAAAGCAAGCCACCGAGCAAGGCAAAGTGAAAAACTAGGTAGTTACGGTTGCTGAGGTGGTCTAGTGGTGATTTAGATTATGTGTCCAAAGGAGAAACACAGAAAGTATAATGCCATATAGGTTGCACACTGGAATTATTTCACACAGGTCTGAATACTGAATGTGCCAGTAGGAACAAATCCTTCCCATTATGTCTCAAGGGCCTCCTCTCTATTTAGATGCTTTGTTTTCTTTAAATTCCACTCCACCACATTCTAGATGGCAGCCTATTCTGCAAGATGCAGCAGTGGCAAAGTGGATTCAAAAGAACAAGAAAGGCTGAGAGACATCCACCATAAAGAGTGTCTCTATTTTTCACCAGCTTCAGCAGACCAGAAAGTTGTTTCCTGTCATCCCTTAGTCCTTGCTCTGGAACCTCAGAAGCAGTTGCTGTTTTCACAGTACCTCAATCTCCAAATCCTCTTTTCATGCTTGGAAGATGTTATTTCTAGTGGCAACAGGATGATAGCTTCCTCCTGGAGAACCTACACTACAAATATTTCCCCATTAATCTTCCACTTACAAAGAGGCCTACAGTAAAGAGTGTTGGGAGAAAAGGGGCATCTATAGGATTTGTCTATACTAACACCTTTGTTAGCTATGTCCAAGTTATCACATCTTTAGAAATACTTATTATTTAAGTGCAACCAAAATCCTAACTCAAGACCTAAATTTGGTGTTGAGCCAACAGCACCATGACTCCCATTTGCAGGTGGCAATGAGATATCCTCCTGCTTTGTGCATGGCTGCAAATGAACTCACATCAATTCTTCCCTAGCTCAGTGTCTGAACAAGTATCTGAGGACTAGATATTTAAGTGAAGCTCAAAGTGAGTGAGCAAGCCATATTACTGCTTGAGTTAGATAAGTTCAATTATAAATTAAAATTTCAGAAAACCACCTAACTTGATGTAAAAGCATCGTTAAACTCAAGGTGAAGATTGAGGTGGAGAAGAAACAGTGCCCCACATAGGTTCAGTACTTCACTGAAGAGAAATATCTGAGATGAAGCTAGGCATGACTTTGAAATTAAATTCATAATTATAAGAAATAAACCATAACCGTTCTCTATATTTTGCTTTTCAAACATGGGAATTTAGTACAGAAAAAAAAAAAGAGGCTTGCTGATTTGTTTCTGTATTACAACTGAGTCTATAAACATTGGTTATTAATAAACTATGAAGCTGATATGAACTATATCTGTGCTAAGTACAGTAGTATTTCATGGTTGTCAGTATACCACACCATAGCCTCTCAAAACTACACCAAGCTTGAGGACTGTCTTCAGATGGGGCTTTGTTCTTGCCTGAGTATCTGTCCTAGTTTACTTACTGAGAATTCATAAATTACCAGATGACGTAAAAA
Organism: Molothrus ater; assembly: GCF_012460135.2. Taxonomy (NCBI): domain Eukaryota; kingdom Metazoa; phylum Chordata; class Aves; order Passeriformes; family Icteridae; genus Molothrus; species Molothrus ater. Next base: position 127,616,072 of record NC_050478.2, read on the forward strand.
GACTTAAAAATCATATGACAGAAAGATAAAGCAGTTGGTTGTGAATATATTTGATGATAAAGACACAAAATAGATATTTAGATGTTACTACAAACAGGTATAAAAAAATCATAATGTAATTTTTTTCAATTTGTCCACTTCTCTGTCTGTGTGTTACATATGGAAAACATAAAAAATTGATGCATGCATTGTCCTTCCAATGTGCAAACATCCACATGCCCACATGACCCGAGCATCTGAAATGACTGCAGTTAACACACAGTAAAAAATTCAGGGGAATTTGTGAGGGTAAATTCTAGTACCTGTGCTCAGAAAGGTTTAAATTGGTACCTGTCTTAGAAATGTAAACATGTGTTAGTTAAAAGAAAAAAAAGTCTTCAAAGGATTGACAGTGGCTGAAACTCCATCTTCAAGTAATAATTTTAAGTTGTGGTTCTGAGACTGGAAGGTACCTTTTGGCTTGTACTCCAATCAATGTTGTGTAATTTTGATTATAATTTATAATATAATGGGAAATCTATAAATCTGAATAAGAGATGCTAGTTTACAGCTTCACATATCATATAGGGCAGGACACTATACAATGAAAGATATTCAAAAAAAGATTTCAGACATTAAGAGGAAAATATTTCTTCATAAAACAGATTTCTTCCTAGTAAAATTTTAGAAACAAACTAAAACATCTAGAAATCTGGAATTTATGGGCAACTGCTTTCCTTTCTGTTTTTTTAAATGTATATTTGATACTTGAAAAGTATCAAATACAAAAAGTATTACATGTATTTATCTCTATGTTCAATGGATGAGACACACCAACCACAACTATCTCAAATACACTTATTTAACCATGGCCTAAAAATGTTTTGTTTCCTCTCCTTTGTTCCTTAATAAAAGATTTATAAAGAGGGAAAAATGAAGAGAGGGACATCAGCACCAAGAGCTTCTTTTCCAGTGTCTTTACAGATGTTGAGCAGCAGCTGGAATCTTTGTATTGCATTTTCATACCTGAAAGTAAATAGTGGCTGGAGAGGGAGGACATGAAGGAGGGGGAAGACTGCCCTCTCCATCATATCTACTTTAACTTATATCTAAAACCATTCATATTGTAGCCACAAACTAAATAAAATTGTAGAAAGTTATGTTAAAAGGGAGAAAAAAAATAGTTTTAAAATAATAATGCCAATTGGAAATAACCAGGAAATTTTTAAGACTAATCAGGCATTTTCCCCCTCTGGTAACATTAAATGCCAGATCTTCAAATTATCCACATGTGGCTGGATATAACTCTGAGCTGAACCACACTCATACAAACAATATTCACAACTCACCACATACAACAAATTTACATGGACTCTGGAGATAAAAATCATCCAGTGAATCTCAATTATCTGATTTCAAATTTACTGTCAAGGGGCAATAATTTGTCATTTCAGAACACAAAGAGGAACAATGGTGTTCCTTATTGCACAGAGACATCTCTTTACTTTAGATTATTTCCAAATGCAGCTACTGCTTAAAGGTTTGGAGTCTGATCCATTTTTCCATAGCACAATGACAAAAAAAGCTCAGAAGCCAAGGACAGGGAAAGAGCTGATTTAGCATTTCCCCATTCTAAAATCCTCTGTGAAGGGTTTTAAAGTGTGAAGAAGAAGTGAGAATAGGTATGTAACATGCACTAGAGCTAGTTCCATTATTAACTCTTCCTCCACAATTTCAGGAAGGGTTAGAAAGCTACACAGAAGGCTGATGGTGAGGGAGAGAAAAAAAAATTTTAGTTTTTTGTTTGGTAACCTGATACAAGAAAGAATCATACAGAATGACTCTGTCATGCAGAGGAAACTAATGATGGGAGAACTAAGCATTTCACATTGATTCACAATTTTATTATTCATTTTTGATAGCAGCAGCAGAACCCTACATAGTTGGCGAAAAAAAAAAACAAACCAAAAAACAGAAGAAAAAGGAAGGAAAGAAAGGATTCTGCACATTCCCCAGAGACCATGAAACCCTTCCTCAATTCAAGGAACATTGCTAATGGCTTCCTTTATCCTCCCCTCCTGCCTTCAACGATTGTCCTTGAAAGTACTATTTAAAAAATTATTCCTTTTCCCTCTTCTTACTAACACTGCACATAGTCAGTCTCAAAATTAAACCCCACTACATAAACAGTCTTAATCAAGTTTGCTGCCAATTCAAAACCTTACGTTTTGTCTCAGAAAGAAACTATTCTTTCCTATTTCCAGTACAAAAACCTCATCCTGACAGTGCAGCCGTTAGCACAGGCTGACGTGGTGATTTCTTCTCCAAAGCATTTATCACATCAGTTTTCACTACACCCAAAATAATACCGTAAAAATAACAGATCTGTGTGTCCAAACAGCATCAACTCCTTCCTTCAAATTGCCCCTTTATAGAATGGAATTGAAACATCCCTGTCCAGCACTGCAAGACTCCACAAGCCCAGGTAAACTCACACTTAAAACCCTTGTTTAATTTGACGCCAGGTAGTTTTGAACTAGCATACCACCTTAAAGCTCACCTATTGGATTTATCTGTTTCTATCCAGCAGTGCAACTACCAGGTTGATTAAAAACTAAGCCCTGCTCCCACAGATATGTTTACCTTTACAAACTACAAAATAGCAAATAGTTAGACACCTAAACAACTTTGAAGATCTTGGCCAAGATTACTGCAAAATCATTTCTATTTAATTCAACATTTCATTCAACATTCTATTTCATTCAACAATTACTGCAAAATCATTTCTGTCTTGTCTTAGACTACACTTTCAACAGGAAAGCTCAATATTTTCTGCAATATTTTCTACATGATTAAACCCCACATGGTGGGAAAATTCCCCAGATCATCAGAACACACCCTTCCATGTTTTCCATGGGACTTGGATAGGAAAATAGACACAGAACCTGTACCTTTAACTTGGACATCTAAGGATACGTCAAGATGCCTGCAAAGACTGTCATGCTTTTAAAGAAAAGGCCGTAAAACTCCTTGAAAATGGTGCTATTAAAAATTCTTAATGCCTGACCCAAGGCACACAGATTTATTTAAGGCCCCTCAACATAAACTTCTACTCAGAATTTAAGCAAGAAGCAGCTTACCTAAGTTAACAGGTTAACAAAGTCCCTAGACAGGTCTCATACCAAACTTCATAAACCAATACCAAATCTATCTTTGAATTTTAAAAATGTAATAGTTTCTGATACAAGCTTTTACCTACAACATTTGGAAAATATTACTGCATCTTCTTACATGGGGATTTGAGAACAAGTTTAGGGTTTTGATATGCATAATTTTACTCTGAAATCTAGAGCAGTTCATTAACACGCTTTCTGATTGGTATTTAGTAGACTGGGAATACCCAGGAAACAAAGTACTTGTATTTGTTAAAAAAATACAGGGACTATTGAGGGGAAAAGAAGGGGTTGGGGGGAGACAGAGAGAGAGAGATTTCCAACAGCTTTTAATGCTGCATGTCCATTCAGTCATGGTCATTCTCACTCACATGCCATCCCAGCACGGAGCTGGGGAACAAACTAATACTGGGTGCCTCATCCCTGGAACTGTTCAAGGCCAGGCTGGATGTGGCTTTGAGCAACCTGATCTAGTGGGAAAAAATAAGCCCGTTCCAACCCAAACCATTCTATGATTCCATAATTTAGTTCCAGTATATAAGGTGTCATCTCCACCCTTGTTTTTTATTACTCAGTTAATGTATCCTCTAATTTTCTACTAGGAACTGAACACAGTCAACACACTGGCAATACACATCAACCTTGTTAAAGTCATACATTTTCTTTTGCAACAAACTAGACATGAATGATGCAATTTAGAGACATCTACATAAAAGGAAAAGCTTTGGCTATGCCACGGTACTATGCCACCAAACCATAAGATTTAACTTTGACTTCCCCGTTTTTATTAAGAGAGGCACAAGCATAATCCTCCAGGCATGAATGCCAGGAAGGCAAGGCAATGAGAATAAATGTTTAATGCTGTTGAATGGGCATAGCAACTGTACTCCCAACCTGCAGCCAAATATTGCTACTACAAAGGCATTTTTCAGTTATCACTACCAATAATTGTTGCTGGGCAGGTATGTATATAGGAACCATACTCTAAAAGTGAGGGGAAGGTGTGTGAGGGGACAGGGTGGGGGGGAAAGAGTGTAATAATTTTCTGTTACAGACCACAGTTCTGCTAAAGGAATTTAATCCTTTTTCCAATATGGAAAGAAGCCAACTGTAAAGTTTACTGCAATTTCAGTAAGTGTGTGAACTCCAGTAGCATTGATTGTAACAACCCCTTCCTCCTCCTTTAAAAAAAAAACAACCCCCCCACTCAAATAGGCTACTCTGACAGATAAATCCTTCTCTCTGTTTTCCCTCCCCCACAAGTTGTACCTTCAACACAGCCAGAACTTCCCCAGATCAGAGGACACTGTCAGCACAGGCTGACCAATCTCAGAGGGTTTTTTTCCTTTTTTTTTTTTTTTTCCTTCAAGATACTCCGTGTTAACAGCTTGAGGGGGTTCAATCAGCACTGCTTTGATCTCGGCTGGAACTATAATTATTTAACATTGTTACAAGGATTTCTATAATCCATCCTACCATTAAATCCCTTTTACACCCTCATCTTCTGAAGGCTAATCTGCATCCGTACACTCAGTTTGTCTCTTCAGCTGGTTTCATCAGGCTCTGGCATTCTCCAACATCCAGAGTGATGGTTCTTTTTTTTCTAATGAAATAATTTTCTTTCAAATTGAAAAGCGCAAAAGGTCCTGTGCATTTGCTACCTTTTGATGAGATAGCTATATAACACCAATATAATCCACTGTTTGCTGCAAACTTCCTCCCAATTTCATAAAATTCATTTTCTCTGTAGTGTTTTCACTGAATTGATGATACTTATGCATGTGTTATATACATAGCTGAGGAAAAAAAATAATCAAATGAACATGAGCAGATGCTCTTTGAAAATACAGCAGAGCCAAGAGCAGCAATAGTGTGCTCATTCCTCTTGTACTCTCTTTGATAAATACTGTAGGAAACAGTATACCTAAACTTAGAAAGCCAGGTAAATAAAACTGGAGTGCTTGAAGAGAAAACAGAAATATTTTATAATTATAATGCATGAAAGACACACTACATGGAAAAAGGACTTTAAAAGAATCAAAGGAAATAAATGATAGAAAGAAAATTAATACAGAGCTGAATGAAAATGAAGGACATGAACAAAATTAGACCAAGAATATAAAAGGAGATGATCAGAAATTATGAATTATCAAAAGGGAACAGGAACAACAAAATGCTTTTCTTTTTATTTAGGAAACAAAACTTGAAAAGAAAAATATAATTTCTTCAGCACATGCATGAGTGCATTGGGGAAACTGCCTCTTTGCTGCACACATTTTTGTTAATTGTTTTTAAGCAGCCAACCTGTAAAGACTTTTGCTCCACTAAGCACTGCTGGATTTCACCTCCACAGCTCCTGCACTGTGACTGCCTGTGTGGATGAAGGAAGGAGAACACAAGTGCAGGCAGAGAGGGATGACAAATACAACAGGGGAGTATCACCAGGCCATGATCTCAAGAGAGAAGCACATGTAAGCTTAGGTGCTGCAGTTTTCATACAAAGTAAATGTATTCAGTTAAATAATCTTATGCCTTCTTCCTCACAATGCATAGCCACAAGGCAAATAAAAAACAATATATGTGGACTTGTTCTATTACTACAAATACTGCATAAGGAAGGCAGAAGTTAAAGAGTAGGAAGTGTCTGCATTAAAAAAAAATTGAAGAAAAAAGTTGATAAAAACACAAATAGGATGAACCACAGTTAAGTAACTGGCACTGAGATAATAAGAGCTTTAAAATAATGTATTTTCTTTTATTCCCCGCACTGCCAGGATAAGTTTTAGTTTATCAGCTGATGCTTGAAAAAGTCATCAAGCAACAATCATAATTCTAAAATACTGTTTGGAGTTAGCTAAAAAATTAAAATAATAGGCAATAGATACAACTGATCTTCAGAAGGAGAAACTAAGAGCCACTGACTCTTCACACAGGCTATTTCAGGATATCCCTTCAGTCATCCTTATGGTATTTTTTATTAAAAAAACAAACTGCAAAAGACAAAAAACCCCCACAACTAATTCCTTTAAGAAAAGGTTTGTCCTTACAAACATTTTGGACATTATATATCACAATACTTTTCTATCCCTGCACAATATTTAAATATCTTCTTCTCTCAATTCTTTATATTGGTATATTCCCATACACAGTTACAGCAAAATATACACAGTTATAGTGAAATCGTACCACTAGAAAATAAAACAAGCACTATGGCACCACAAGACTGTATCCACAGATATAATCAGAGCCACAAAACATGATGGGGTTTTTAAAATTTAAAATAAATAAGAAAACATTGCAGAATCCAAATTAATTTTCCATTTAAAAAGTTACCGTGTTATGTTAGACCCTACTATGTGGCTATGAAATGAATAACAGCCTCAAGACTTAGCTCCTATTTCTCAAAGCAAAAGAAAATACATTTACTTTAAGAAACATATATAAGTCAAAACATCTTAAGTATTTTAATAAAAAACTGTTTCAAAATAGTAAGTTAAAAAATCAAGCAAATTCATGAAAAAATATTCTGTTATTAACAGAAACTGAAGCAGCTACAATTTGAAGTCCACTGTATTCAGAATTCTTTGTATTGAAGTAATTTAGTCCACCTTTAAGACCTCTTACATTTCCAGAGTAGAAAGGGGTCTTTAGCATTGCTTTGATTTGCATCCTTGCTAATTTATTCAGGCTGGCAGTTTGCTGAGTACATAGAAAGTACCATGATAGAGGCAGCTCCTTCCTGAAAGAGCTTCTGAGCTAAAGCCACAGTCCTACAAACACATTTGTGCTTAGCTTCATGCATGTGGGTAGTTCTGGTTTTTAATGGAATGCTCACACACATTAAAATACAAGTTTTGAAATATTTTGCAAGATGGGAGCTAGAAGAACAGAAGTGTTTTTCTGAAAGTAATTTTTTGTTTTCTTACTAGCTGTAGAGAAAAAAAATAAAGTAAGACTTACTGATTCTATCTTCAAATGCCAGTTAGTCTGGACAGATAGATTTATGCATGGATTTCTTGTATTCTTTTGTGAAGCCTTTTTCATGGAAACCTAAATTATTTTCAGGTGCCCAGAAGTGTAATTGTTCTTCTCCCCCTTTAATAACAAAGTGCAAGCAGATGAACACTCCCCTGGTGACTGTGTGTTTCTCCTAAAGAGTACATTTGTGAGTCTTGTGCAGAGGATATACGTATTCCTTAACTAGCCATTAACAGACTAGGTATTAACACCATTGTCATCAATGTGTACTTCTATATTTACTTCAACAGGACCAGAAATTGTAATTATACATTTGAGATCCTTAAAGACCAAGTTAATAAATTGCTAATAAATTTTTGCCCCTTGTTAAAATTTAAGAAAGCTTAAATAATTGCTAAATTTGCAGATATAGCCATATAACAGATTCCGTAACATTTATCACGTCATTTCTGGAGAGAAGACACTGTTAAATTTAGTGATATGTGACAGAAAGATACTCTACAAATAGTCCCCTGACATCCATGGGGCATCAGAGAGTGATGAGTGAGCTGAAGATGGCCATGGTGGGTTACAGTCAGCTTCAGTATTTGGTATTCTTTATTTATGGGTACATAGTGCTTAATATAGTAAAGCAAAGCTCTGACTTCTGGTGAGCAAAATAATGTTGTATTTCACAGTTATGATGTCATCAAAGGACTATATTTCATGGTTTTAACATCTTTGCAAATATATACATACAGTGGTATCCCCAAGGATCACTACCTGCCAGGGCTGCCTGAGGTCCACCAAGGTGGACCTCCTTAAATTCCATTTAATGTACATTAACATTTGAATATCAAGGAAGTCTAAATAGCCTGAGAGTAGAAAAGGTATTCTCAGTTTCACACGCTGTAGCATACTTGCCATATTACATGAATTTTTCTATATATTATGTGCTGTGTTATCTCCAATTCCCTCTTTAAATTTCAACACACTATATTCCTTTTATGCATTTATCCGTGCATATATGCTTTATACATTATATGTAATTACAAAATTACAACTCAAGTGAATCTCATAAAACACATAAACTATCTATGACACAGTCTCAGAAATTCAGATCTTGAAAATAGAATTTGATTGCTTTATTCACTCCAAACCAGTATCAATGTAATATCAGCCTTAAGCAATATGGGCTGCTAAAATCATTTGGTTCCATTTTTCCAAAAAGGAAAACTGATAGGATTATTTTCGTGATAAATTAATTTTACCATGTAATTGCAATTATGACTTCTAATTAATGAATGGTTTCAGCCTCACTAACTAGGTCAGCATTTTTCTTTTAAAAATATATCATTTTTTCTCTATAGATAAGTATCATGATATGTCCAAGCTTTGGGAAACACACAGCACTTTTTAGGGCAATGATCCTAGAAGCTGAGAAATGGTGAAACTATTATGACGTACTTTCTAAAAAATTCAAGCCATTTTTTGTCTCTTTTATGAGAAAAATTAAAATTCAAGCAGATGGCAAGAGGCTTTTTAAGAGGAAAGATCAGTTTCTTAGTACTATTGGAGTATTTAATTTCTTGACTGAGCTTCCCAGTATACAGAGCACTGAACAATGTGAGACCAATGAATCAGTTGAGCAACTAATCTCTTACGTCATGGTTGTCAATACCCATATGCCATTGCAGGATATATTGACAAGAGGCAGAATCCAAGGAGATTGACCTCTCTGTAATCAGATGCATTCCTACAGGAAAGCATATAAAACCTGAATCTTACTTTGTGCATCATGTAGAACAGACTCCAACACTCCTGACTGCCCATTGCTTTGCAGGTAACATATTTAAAGTACCATAGCAACATGCAAGGACATTTCTTCAGGGTCCCCTGAAGATGTCTTCTGGCACATTTATACCATTTTAAGCCCTACATCCCCGTCAACTACCTTATCACACCATTCTTCGATGACTCACACATTGTGGTGCGACGATATAGGAAAAAAACTAAGTTGCAACTAATAAAATAATGAGTAGCAGAACAGGATGAGAGAAAATAATTTTCTTGGAAGACACTCAAAATTTGATGGCTAAAGTGTTACGGATATAGGAATTAAACTAAATGATAGCTCTTATCGGAACGCAACACACCAAAATATCTGTTGTTTCATTGTATTTTTTTTTTTCTTTTTTGGCTGCTAGAAATAGTCACTTATTTAGAGAGCACCTCCTAAAGAAAAGTTTCATGAAAAGTTGATATCCAACACAAAACTTTGAAAAATAGTTAGTATCAAATACAGAGCAGTTCTGTAATAGGGGAAAGGGGTTTTTTTTCCAGAGAATAAGTCAATAAAAATAATAAAGTAGAAATCACTACAGTAAATGTATTAAGTAAACAAATTATAGTATTATACATACTTTATCAGATAGCAACAAATTATACAAAGCATTTGCAATGTTGTATTACACAAGCCCTGAAAATTGGACTGTGGTCAACTTAAGAAAACTCTGACTGGATGCATAACGAGTGCTTTCCAGACAGTATTTTTTTTTTAATGAGAACTAGTATCTATTTATATATATAAGCCAAAGATTTATGAACTGATTAGTAATTTTGGCACCACACTCTAAATATCAAAGTTCAGATAACTGAATGAAGGGGTATCATACAATGATGTAATTTGAAATTCAGTCTCCTGGGCTGAACCACCCAGCCCAAAATGCATACACATGGAATATCTCTAGTGTATACATTGTATTATCTTTCTAAATTATCCAAAATAGTCCATCATTGCAGGTTTATGCTGATGAAGCATCTTATAAATCAAGGCATTTATACTGCCATAAAATCAGAGCAGCAGAGACCTGAAGAAGCCCACCCCGAGTATATTCTCTCAGTAAAATATGATTTTTACAGCTTTATCCCAGATCTTTGAAATATATCAGACAATATTGCTTTCTAAAATAAATAAGGCAACATGTAATCATGCAATATTTACTTAAAACAAAACTATGTAAAATACAGTGAAGTTTTTCTACCTGTAATCCCCAAAAACATGTTATGAAGTTGGCTGTTCAAGGTTTTCACCTTGAACACATTGTTTAAAAGTCCTGAGACACAAAGGGGAGCAAAGGGAAAGAGTAAGCTATGATGGGACAACTTGATTGACTTCCATTGGAGCATATGATAAAAGATGCAATGTATACACTGGACTGGCTACTTACACTACCATAAAAGGCATTTGCAAGCATCTTCCCTCTGAATATGATTTCATATGCTATAGATTAAAAATAGTTTTTTGGAATCAACCATGATAATTAAAGGGGACATTCAGAACACTCCAAAATCTTTGTCAGGGGGAGAGGGGGGTAGGAACAAAATGTCCTCTACACATCTATTTTAGAATGTCTAAGGTAATCAGCTGACTGACTGCAGGAAAAAAACAGAGTTACAGCTTTCCAAACACAAGCTTCTATCATTATTACTTCTGCTTACCCAAACATCTCACTAGTTTTTACCCTGAACCACACTTCTGAATGTTTGATTCTGGGGTTTCTCAGATTCCATTAGAACATGTTTAAAGAACTACACATTCTGTAATTAGATCAAGATGAGGTCTGATGCTATTAAGACAGCCATTCTTATTTTTGCTATGTTGATGATTAAGTGCTGAGTGACTGCATAAAGGAGTTAACTGCAGCATTTCTGTATGATGACCACTACTGCACTTTACATAGACCATTTGCACATATCCTTGTCTGAAGCCTAAATCAAGGAGTGAAAATGAGATCTGCTGTTCATTTCATATCCTCCTTTTGAGAATGCAATGGTAAAGCACCCTAAAAATGAAATGTGGCAATTAAACCTAAACCCAAATGTGTGCTAAGCTGATCTCACTGATCTAAACACAGAAAGTCAAGGTCAGAATTAAGAGAGGACTTTGCCCTTACTTCCAGTTCCATGACCACAACACCCAGTTTCCTCTTCTCACTCTGAACCATCCTGAACTGTGCAATTTTGAGAGTAACTACAGTGTCACATGTCACATTAAATTTTTTACTCAGCAAAAGTTAGTTCTTTTGAAAGGAGGTACAATGGTTCCTGGTGATAATTTTTTTGTTGTTTTATTTATATTATTCCAACATTTATCTTATGATGTCTTAAGGGAGAGTAAATAAAGTGGCTTTTAAAGGTTTAAAAGGATACTGTAATTTGAAAACCAAAATATTTTCTTCAATGAACTGCTGAACACAGAATTAGTTTATTTAAGAAATAAAGTCACTAGCATCTCTCAGTAGGTATTTGTATCCAACTACTGGACTACACCTTAAGTGCATTAAATAACGCTGTGCTCTGCATATGGTTCAATATATTAACATATCCATTCTTCAGTTGTTCAAGGCAGTGTTGTCATGCATATTCCAAATGCAATAATCTTAGCTGAATTAACAGGAAAAACACAACAAAGAACAAAATACTTGTGGACTGATTACATGTTCCTTTTGATTCTCACTCAGTCTGCTTCCCAAACCAGACACTTTCCCAGTCCTCTGCCACTACCAGGGTGTAACATTGCCTTTATGGCCAAACTACAGTGAAGACAGCTGAAAAGTGCAAAGCTCTCTGCCAGTCTCTGCAGGTCCCTTGGTGTATGGAATGACAGGAAACAATGTATTGTAATGCAGATGTTCATTGATTCCCTGCAGAATTTCACAGGAGTCCTTCACTGTGTGACCTACAGGGATTTGTACTTTACATAATATCCACTATGTAGTGTATCATGTCCAAAGTATCTAGTGAATCTGATGATTCTTCCCTTGCACATGCCTTTCCCAGCTATCAACTTTTTTCAGAGAACAAGATGTCTTTTGTGCTTGAAACATAAATGCCAATCAAAATAGAATACATTTCAAATATGTAGCACCTTTCATTCAAAGTTCAAGGACTTTTACAAATCAGGCAAATGTTCTCATGTTGGGTGTACAGGAGTACAAAAATTTTAGGAAGATACCAGATCATTTTCAAGCCTACCTACTTGTCCTAGTTTTGGCCAAGGACAGGGTTAATTTTGCAGTCTGGAGCCGTGTGCATGCCCGTGTTGTTATTCTAGACCATACACATCATCAGTGGCAGGGAGGGGGGAGCAAAGGATCCTCACCTCCAGAGGGAGGGGAGTGGCTCGTGGTTGGGAAAAAAAGGTGGCACATGGAGGGTGTGCCAGTCATTTTGCTCTTTGGCTCAGGGTTGTGCCACATTGATGAGCGTTTTCCACGTAAAACACCCTCTCTTACATACACTATTACTAGGATTGTCACTGGAACTGTTCTTTTTTTTTTATCCTATTGCTGTTTCTACTAGTTTTTACTCAACCCATAATCTCTGCCTTTTGTATCTCCCACTGGAGGGGGAGAGGAGTGAGTGTTGGAGAGGGAGGGGCACTAAATTAGGGACTGCCACTTCTAAGCCATGACCCTGATCCAGAAACTCGCCCATCTGAAGATCAAGATCGTGTCCAAAGAACAATTTACACCTAACACACTGAAAATCAAAAACATTGCTATGTCAAATAAATATTTCACAAATGGACAAATAACAAACCAGAAATAGTAAATGAATGGAATGCCATTAAAAAAAATAACTAATAGATTTGAAGGTTCTAGGCAGTTTCACTTTTCTGAAGCATTTTGACTTGGATAGAAATGAAGTTCTGAGTTTGAAAATATTCTAAAAGGCAAATTGTTTAAATAAAATTGAAGTTCTCCACATGTGAAATGTATATGCAAGATGCTACTTCTAAACTAGGCTCATTTCTATAGCAACTGATTTTGAAATTAAATTAAAATTCACATATATATGCAAACAATAACAATAATATATTAATAACATCAATTATACAATCTGTATCATATAGAATATTATGTTAATAATACAGTGATAAGGAAATGGCATTCCAACTGACAAAACAGTTGGAATGCTTGACAAGAGCTCCAGTATTCAGTGATGAAGTCACTGGTTTTTGATATTTTATGCTGCAAGTCAGATGAGACAATCCATGTCTCCAGGTTTAGAGAATCCTACAATATTTGCAACCTGCATCATGAACGCGATGCTACAGAAGTCACCACAGGAAGTGACATCATAAAAAGAAACATGTCTTAGTTTTCAAAATTTATTACTGCCTATTCTTATGAATTTAGAGTCTTACACTTCAATTTTCTCTTAAAGCCTTGCTGACCACTATTTCTGGCTAAAGGGTAGAATTCCCTTTTGTCAGGTGTGGCCATAAGTAAAATTTCTCCCCATCTATTACACATAAGTAGTGTAGGTCATGCAACAGCCTTGTTCCTAGAAAAGTGAAAACTGCTCATGTGAAAGATGACAATGAAGGTTTGGCTGCTACTTCCATGTGAATTCACCCAGCCACTCCCACAGTCTCATCCTTCAGGCCCATACAGGGAGCAGTCCACCAACAGTATCAACTGCCTTGAACAGGGAACCTCTGCACTAAGCATGTCAGACATAAATAAAAGCTTCCCTACACGTGGCAAAGAACAGCTCTGGGCATGGAGGCCAAGCACAGCCATGTTTATGTGCTGGGGGCTTCCTTAGCCTTTAATCAGGTGTCAGTATACAAACTACCTCTGGAGAATGTTCCTTGCAATGCCACAGCTTCTGCACTTTGGGATCTACTTGGGAAGAGAGACTGCTGGCCTCAATCAAAATCAAGATAGGCACTATTTTAACACTTATTTACTATCCCACTTCTGTCACTACTGAATGTATTAACACAGGATATTTTTCCTTCCACTTCTTAGACCAGCATCTCCTCATTATGAAGCAGACTCTCATCATGTAAGAAGAGGGGGGTGAGACCCAGAGAAAGGTCTGCAAGAGGAAGCAGCTGCTACAGCCAACAGAATAATTCATCCATCCCAGCTGGTGACAGCAAGATTGACATCATCATGCTCCTATAATGGTGCCAGGTTGCACACTAAAAATTACTTTTTAAACCTCGCATATTAAAATACCAGTTTTTATAATCATTTCATGATCTAAGAAACTCAGCTTTTGTTACAAAAAATGGGGCAGCAGGGCAAACCTCAAGAGTTCCTGTTTTTAGAAGACATTTGGCAGTGAGTACAAATTATATGTAAGTTACAGACTAACTAAGTGCAAACTACATCATAAAGGTTAAACAAGTTGAACATAGTGCAAGTGTATTTCAGTAACACTGGTATTAGTCAATCAGACCTAAAATGGACTGATGCAGATGTGTGCAGATCGAGTTTCAGGTAAGCAACACAAATCAGGGCTATGCATGAAAAAGAACTGGGAAGACTACAGTCCTTGAAGACTTGGATAAATTCTATATACAAGACTGATAATTATTTAAAATCCTGCATTTAATGCACAGGTTTGGTAACTGCTTAAAACAGCTCTGTACCATAATCCAAACTACAAGACACAATCCACGAGCATTTGCACCTTCCTTAACACAATTTAAGTGTTAAAACAAGACCTGCAGTGCAAAGGTAAACTCAATGATTCTTAGACCCTTATTTTTGTTATTTTATGTCCAAATGGCCTCCTCCTAGTTCCAAATTGTTGATGGAAACCAGATCAAGATCCACAGAAATCCTTCCTTGCTTCAACAAGGTTCCCTCCCAACCCCTGGAGCCTGGGAGCCCAGCTCTCTGCTTTTAATCCAATATCCACTTCACTACAGAAGATTTATTTAGACTGCCTCTTGTTTCATTAAGGGTTCCAAAAGTCTGTGGTGATTTTTGACACTTTGTTATAATGTTTCTGTGACCCACCCCCCCCACCGCCTCCTCACATACCACACCACCCAGCCTCATTTTCATATGGATACAAAGCATCGGGATAAAATGATGGTTCATTATAGTGGTACAGAGCTCTTATCTTCATCCGGCAAGAGTCATTTCCTTCCAAAGATTGAAATGCAAATGTGAAAATTAATGATAACTGCATTATCTGATAGCAGAGATAATACCGATTCACTGTCAGAGTAACACACAGTCATTCTATGATTTCCTCTGCTTCTTCACAATATTCTTCTTACTGTCAGACTATATCTATGGTTAACTATGTTTCATGGATTTTTGTTAATTTACATCAAATAGCATTTCCAAGATCTTAAATCTACCACATTTCCCCAGTCAAAAAGGAAACAAAATCAGGACAGTAATCTCCAAGTCCTTCTTAGGACTGGTTTAAAAAGAAAAAAAAAAAAGAAAGAAAAAGAAAAGAAAATAAGAAAAGAAAAAGAAGTAAAAAAGGGGGGGGAGGGGGAAGGCTATCATTAATGTCTGTTTCCATCTTGCAGTGGTCTGCCAACCATTCCATTCTATATTATACAGCTTTGCTTTGTAACCCAAACTTTTTATAGTATTACTAAATAATGCAGAGTAGGCCCAACAATCAATACATATTTGCAATGATTCTTACGAATTGTTACAGGAAATCTATACAGAAAAGCTTTTCCAAGTACCTTTTATAGCAGGTAAAAATGTGAATCTGGAATGCTCAATGTTCACTACAATTTTCTGATCTACAACTCACTAAAGCAATACACCAGAATTTACATGAAAGCCTGTTTCTATCTTTTATTGAATATTAACAGCAGCCTAGCTCAATGTAACATCATTTTGAAGTGCTATTTTATTTTCAGCATGCCATTTTTCTTAAAATTTCATAATTTCATAATTATTTTTTTAAATTTCATTTTAAGAAAATACATTTTAAGAAAAACACCAACCTGTAAGAGTAATTAAAGGAAACTATAATATGCTACATTTAACTATGCTTAGTTCTTTTTTCAACAGTTCTCTGATACATGTGTACGAGTGATGATGAGGCTGCTGAAATGAGTAACATGAGTTGCAACTTCATTCTGATTTACTACTGTCAATAGCCAAAATCCTAATGATTTACTGGAGGCAGAATTTTACACATGGAAAACTTTCCCTTTATGTGGAGATGAAGGCAAACAATACATGAAAAAAATCACCATGAACTGCCAATAGGAGTTTTTAGGCCTTTTACACTGCATGGCAGGGTTTTTTTTTTTTCATTTGGGTTTTTTTTAACATCTTGGAAATGTGGACAAATCACATTTTCTCACATTCTAAGCAGAATTCAGATACAATTCAAAAGAACTTCAGAGACAGACTTTCAAGCTATCCAATTGACAAAATCAGCCCATTCTGATAAGCCATGCACCCTTATGACTATAAAAGTAAGAGCTCACATAAGAAATAAGGACAATGTTGTGTAGTGCATGGGAATTAAGAAAAAGATCCAGTTCTTCCTCAGAATCAAGACTTTCCTGAATGGCATTAATTTCACCATCGGAAATGCCCTATATTTAGTCCCTCAGCTGATAACAATGTTTCTCTGCCTTAAAAGCTAGATACAACTTCACTGATGGCTGAAGCACTCATTTTTGGAATTGCAGGAAGAAAGTCAAAAGAATGGAGCGCACAGGATGAGGCACTGGATTTGGAAAAACTTTTTGGCTTAGTCAGTACTAGAAAATTGTGTCCCATCTGCCAACAGGGAAAAACATTCCCTTGCACATTACAGAATCAGTATATGTTGTCTTCAACTCTCTTGTTTATTTCATCACTACAGAGTAATTGAGAATTACAGAATAGAGAAAAGCATAAAGAAGTTATCATTCTTAACATAGTTTTGGTAAACAGTTACTGAAGAAATAAAAATTTGGAATAGCTTTTATGAAGCCTGCTTGTATTTATTCATTATAAATGCACCCAAATAGTACAATATTTATAAAAGCAATAGATAGCATTCTCATTTATTAATTGCATTTTAGTTACAAGGAACTATCGTGGTCAGTCAGTCTAATTTCTGCCCCAGTGAAATCTATCTCATTTTTAAAGTCCAGTGTTTGCCACAGAACTTGATCATGTTCTTTAGGAAAGTATCTCATCCTGAATGCAAATATTTCTAATGACAGATAAGTGACTTTTCATAAAATGTTTCAATAATGACTTTTTAAGCACTAAAATCCATTCTTTGTGTCTGAAACTTTGGAGCTTCAACATCCATTTAATCCTCTGATACTTTGCTAGAAAGAGGTGCCCATCATTATCAGATTTTCACTCTGAATTTAAAGTAGTTTGCAATCAGATTGCCCTTTAATATAACTTTAATATATCTTTGATAAAATAAATAGGGAAAGGACCTAGACCTTTCCATAATACCAGTCTTTTCAACTCTCTAGTGGCTCTTCTCTAAACCTTTTACAAATTTTAACATCATTCTTTAAGTGTGACCACAGGACACAGAGCCCTGTTTCAGCATCAAACAAGACTGCTGACCTGACAAGCAAAGCAATCTGAGAAGCCAAACACACCCTTTAGCCATGACCCTCTCTTTGGGCTCAACCCCAGTTCACTGAATCTTAAGACTTTTTCAGAGACCCTGCTTTCTGATGCACCTACAGGTCTTTTACAACTGTAACAATTCTATGAAAATATTTATTTACCTTCCCATAAGCTCATAACTTTAATTACTCTGAAACCAAAATATTTCTGCAGCTAACATAGCAAGTTATTTAGGTCTGCCAATATCAATATCTACCCATTATTCAGCATTTTTTAAAATTTAAAGCATACTGCAAAAAACTACATATACTTTAGCTCACATTACATATTATGTTGGTTTTATAGGACATATTTTCTTCTATAAACCTATATAGATTGGAATTCTTAATAACCCCTTCTTAATAGAAGCATCTTACAGTATTTATCCCCTTATTTCCAGTGGAGCCACTGCCATGTGGACAGGTCTGTTACTATACACACCAACTTTTACTGGTTTTGAACACATTTGAGAAATCATATCAAAACTTTTAAGGAACTGAAGTTGATCACTAGAGCTGGGTCATCTAGGTCCTAAAAAAGTTAAATTCAAATGATCAGACTGCTTAAATTAACTAGTACAGAAGTACAGACATCACATACAGTCAAATAAGCTTCTAGCAAAAAATGCTAGTTTTAAGCAGACTAGAAAAATTACTTTACCTTTTTACCTGTCCCCTCTAACTATTGAGTCATGACTTATAATAGATCAATATCAATTTTCAAATTATTTTTTTCTTACCACATTTTAAAATGTCATCTTACTGTTATTAATGAAGCTACTGATAGATTTTTAGGGTTTTTGGTTTTGCCTTTCCTCTTTTTTTTTTTTTTTCCTTTTAGCTTCAGATTATAGTTGCTAGCATCTGGTTACATCCACTTGGATTTTTCTGGATATTTCCTTCTAGGCAATTTCAACATTGCCTTCATTTTTATTTTAGCTTTTGGAAAGTCTAAAAATTGTTCCTAAACTCTTCCAAGCTACAATTGATACTTCTGAATTCAAATCTTTTCTCCTTTTTGATAGGGTTCATATTTGCTGTCTCTTGCGATGACAAGTATGGTGGACTGAACTTGTATCCACCACTGCAAGCATGACCACTGAATAATGGTAAACAAGCATTCATTTACAAATCTATAAACAATTTATCTTTCAAGATGCCATTGAATATATACTTGGCTTAACAATATTTTAATTGAGGTGCTCAGTATTTAAAATTTTAAGAGATTTTAAGGAAATTCTGCTATGGAAGCATGAAACATGCATTCAGTAGAAACCAGAATGATCATATTCTCTAATATGATGGGTGATCTGCAGAACCCATGTAGGAGATCTTTGTTTGTTATGTCTAAAAGCACTGCCCTCACATGCACTGACATCCTAACAATAATACAAAGCTACAGAACTAACTCCATGTACCAAGGCAAACAGCAGACATAAGACCATAAAATGACCTCTGCTTTCACATTTAAAAACTAAATCTTTTTACATAAAATGCATTTAAACCCAGTCTTGCTGATCATGCTTTCTATTCCTTGGACTTTTGCTGTTGGCTATAACAGAAAAAGGATCAGGCCCTTCACTCTGTGTTCACAGACAGTCTATTGACCAAAGTTTCCATTATTTCACAGCAGTTTCACAGAACAGGAATTTTTAAAAATTAAAAATAATAACAGTGAAAACTGATGGTAGTTGAAAAATATTCAGGTAACCCTCAAAGTGGCTACACAGAGTAGGCACTGTCTCTGAAATTCCTTGATGGTCAATGAAGGTCACAGGAGTCTGATCTGAAATATTGCTTCAGCAGAAATTCTTTGAAGCTACAGCACATTTAACTTCAGATTGTTTTTTTAAAAAAAATTCTAATTACAAAGACTTAAGAATGCATGTGGATAATGCAAATTTTCAAACAAAATAAAACTCTAATTAATGCCAGAAGTTTAATTTTTCAGTTCCTGTCAAGTACTGGCTCTGAAAGTCACACTATGTTCCCTTAGTGCTAAAAAAAGACATAAAATATTAAAATAACAAAACCAATCTACTATTTATATAAATTCCTGAGTTGTCACAGTTCACATTATCAGTTGACAGCAACTTGTATCATGCAGAACACAGTTGTTGGATTCTGAGAGGCTCCACCTCTCAGAGATGGAACTTTCCTTACCAGAGAAGCTGAGGAGACCAGAGGCAGCTCAGATAACAAAGAATTCATCATCATCTGCCCTTTGAGGTTGTGCCTCTACTGACAGTTGGTAAATTTTTTGAATTAAAGTTTTTGATGGCTCGGTTTGTGCTGCACTAAAATAAATTCCTAAATAAGCACAATATTTCATGCTTTGTTGTTTTGTTTTTTTCCAAAACACCTGAAGATGTTATCTTTGTACTGCATGGTTGAAGATGATGTTCTGCTGATTGCTTCTTTTTCCATGTCAATAGTAACCAGCCTCATTTCATGTGTAGAGTATGGTATGTGGTATATATCCATTACTTTTTCATACGTATTATACCCTTGTAAAGCATCAATATTTGAATAAAATATAGATGCTGATACATCTATATCAAGTGGTCATCAGTTTTCAGAAGTCAAAAGAAATTCTTCCACATTCAGCTTTGATTTCTGTCTTATCCCATGTCAAAACTATCAATAAATATTACAAGAAGTACACTCATCCTACTATTTAACTGAATTTTTTCCCAACAAAATGAAAAGATCTCCTTTTGCTCCACAGTGTCAGAAAAGATCTCAGAAACTTCTGAATAAGGTAGCAAATATAAAAAGCAGTAAAATGCACATTCATATATGCTGAAATACACAAAAACATGCAATAAAAATTACAAATTTCAGATAGACCTAATTTATAATGAAATTAAAAATAAGCCATATGGTAAATACTGACAGCCTTTAAATCTGCTATGCAGCTAGAAAAGGCCATTCTGCTACATCCACATGTATATTTTGCATTATTTTACATGTACAGTAGGTGATACTACACCTTGTTTTCATATAACACCATTACTGCTTTATATATAATATCAAGTTCTTTGTGCATTATCACGAAAAGCATTTTAAATGATATCATAATAATTAGATATACTATGTCTTCATTTTTGTTTGCATTGTATTTTCCAGCTACTGGTTTCAGAAAAT
Organism: Molothrus ater; assembly: GCF_012460135.2. Lineage (NCBI taxonomy): Eukaryota > Metazoa > Chordata > Aves > Passeriformes > Icteridae > Molothrus > Molothrus ater. The sequence continues at coordinate 127,636,742 of NC_050478.2, forward strand.
TGCCATTAGTTTTGTTCTTCTCTTCATGAAGAGCATACAGTAATTTGCAAAATCAAGCAAGGATGAAAATGTGATTGAAATATAGGATTTTTTCTAATGAAATATTATTATGGCATTATAAATTATTGATAGAATGATTCTGGAACTCTCTTCTGATGTGCTCATCCTTTTGAGGGAAAATTTCCATAAGAGATTCAGCTATTGCTAGAGCGTGTTTGGCTTCAGATCCACATTTTGCAACAGTTTTATTAAATTATGGTCAATATAATGGATTTTTAAGGCCTATTCCCAAGTCCATGCCCATGAAAACACTGCATTCAACTGCAGAATTGCCTAATTGAGAAATACAATTTACCCCTTTGCCTAAGGTACTTTTACAGTACAAGAGAGGTTTTACATATTTATATTGAACAGATACTTGAAAGTATTGCCACATTACCATTACATCTTAGCAATGTTATGCTTGCACCATCTTCACTTACATAGCAGAAAATGTTACCTTGAATTACTGTTTTAATGTGAAGTTCTAACGCTTGATTGAATGCACTCTGAGTTTCTCTTTCCACTGAAACCAATGAGCAGATGTCCTAAATGATTTCTATAAGGCTCAAACAGGTAAAAAAAGCTCCTTGAAAATGTTAGTAGACATCATATCTATTTGTTAAGCTAAACATGTTGCTAAATGTTGGCACAAAGCTTGAGAAGAGACTTCTGACCGCAGAAAACAGAGCAGAAGTGCTTTTCCCTTAATCACAGAAGAAAGAACTTACTGAGAAATTTTAATACTAAAATTCTAAGCAGCAAGAAAATTTTCCTTTACATTAAACAAGTACACAAGGCATTTTATGTTGAACATTTTACAAAATGGTGTAACAAAAGCCGGGTTTTTTAACACAAGAATGTCATCTTAGTACTTACCTGTCAATATCCCAAAGGATCATAAAAGAGGCAGTCCATTAAAAATGAATGCAAAGCACAACAATCTACTAAAATAATGAAATTAACAAATATTGAAGTCTACTTCAAAAAATTTCTCTTGGCTTTCAGTTGTTTCTCCCTACCTGGCCCATCCCAGTCTTCAGTCTCCACAGCAAGCTGCCCTGGTTTCTCTGACCTCGCGTCACCATCAGATTCTGCTGCCTCCTGGATGCCTTCTTCACTGCCTGAAAAACCATCAAAAAATACAGTATTGACATATTCCAATAGTGACTTTAAAGCAAAGCTCCTGTAATATCCAAACTGCTTATATGCCTAAGTGAAAACATATGCATGTCTATAAACAGAGAGAACATGAAAAGAAATATTAGACATGTAAACATTTGTGAGTTCCCACTAACTCAAAGAAGCCCTGCGTATCCAGTACTTCCAGTTCCATGGAGAGAAAATCTTGGAAAACAGTGTTTACTCCATATGGTTAAAAAACAGAGTCACAACTTGCACCTAATTCTGTAAAACAAAGCACATAAAGTCACTGAGTCTGTAGGTACAAAGGAGAGAAAGAAATCAGTTCATGACCCCCAAGGAACATCTGCTTTCAGTTATGGATATTCTATTTTCTTGAATTGACACCTGAATGTTTCTTATGCGCTACAAATAAATGACAGAACAAAAATTTGGTCCACTAAACATTTTGCTTTTTCACAAAACTAGTGAAAAGCTAATCCATGGTATTTCAGCATTTAAGGAATTAGCCCTTAAAATCATAATGTACCAGCAGGTTCCTAAAGTACTTTTTTCCCTATCAAGCTTTATTTAAAGAAATGCTACATTTCTGATGAATTTTTGGATTTTCACCGTCCAGAAGTACCTGAAAATGTCTGTCTGCTTTCTGTTGCTATTCTTAACCAGGTCATATACAGGACACACAGAAAATTATGATAAGGTTAAACTTTTAGAGATGACCATTTAATTCTTATTTGAAGAACTGCTTGTTGAAAGGGAAGTTATTTCAGGTAAAAAAATACACTAGGCAAACTCCATGCCAAAATACTTTGAAATAAGCGCTATGAAAACTACATTGAAGATGAGGGTATTAACACAAAACACTCTGGCCATAGTAACACATTAAATGACATCTCTAAAGGCTTTTCCAGGTTTGGAATTTACTCATTTGTAGATTTGTTTGGTTTTATTTTAACACTAACCTCTCCAAGAAACTCATGCATAGGAAGACACTAAGAAGAATTGAAAGAAAAAAAAAATCTACAAAAATAACTACTTCAGTCAAATAGGACTGATTATGATTTAATTTTTTTATCAAACTTGAAGGACACTTTCTAAAAAATGATCTCCCAGAAAAAAGTGATAGCAGTAGAAAAACAAATACTGTGTATTTTACAAACTGAAAAATCAGACCCTTTGTTGATTTAACAACAGGAGACCAAGAAGGAGCAAAAAGCACAGCAATTAAGCAGTAACTTGTAATTTTTTCCCCACTCATGATAACAAAAGCTTTAATTAGCAACATAGGTAAAGAAATGTGATTACAACAAACTATGCCAGATCCCCATACGTTATCGCTGGAGCTATATTTATACTGGATAAGATTGTGACCCAGAGCTTTCAAGTACATGATTATATACAAACACTATAAAGTATTAACTTCATGTGCACATGTAAAGTCTCATAATAACACATTCTTCCTTGCATTCATAAAACACAGTTTTTCAAATATGAAGTCTAAGAGCCTGATAAACTACTACTCACACAAACACAATACTATAATCACTCCACAGTATGATTACAAAACTATAGTTCAGTCAACTTGTAGTACTAAAAACATAGTCCAGAATATTCTTATGCACTTGTAGTGTGTAAAATAAAACTTGAATACAACACAAATATCAAGTATCATTTTTGTGTTAAATTGACTGTGTAATGGTAGCCAGGCATTTGAAGTTCACATGCTTCAGTCCAATCTGAAATTATCTTTCAGAAGAACGTCCTAAATATACTCATGTGCTGAAAAAGCTATCAAGTTTCTGCAAAGCAGTTTTAGCAATTATTTGTTTTTAAGCAACTAGACTATTTTGAATTAGCATTTGTATAGTTACTTTGTAGTAATCAGACCTCTGCTTTCTTTGGGTGGACTGAAAAACCTATTTGACAATTTTACGTTCATTTTTCTATATTCTCTATTTTCTATATTTTCTATAGCAACTTAAAGCAGTTTTTTTTTGTCTTCAGTGGAGACAAAAAATTTTTTCCTAAGTTCAGACCTGACATGATTGATGCCAGTTTTCTTGAAAATGTTGGAAAGCAATTCACAGCAAGGACAATTCTTGTTTTCTAACTCAAGATGTATAACCAACACAGACAGTTCTTAGAATGTTCTTTGTAGAGAATGCAAATGTTTGTCTTCTACTGTAGATAATAGAGCTGTATGTACAAAATCAGGACAATAACAGCAAAATCCAGAAATAGTAATTCTTTTAGACAGAAAAGAAGCACAGATAATTGGACAATTGAACCTCCAAAATACTATGCTCTTCAAGGTTATAATATATGCCAACCTGGCGTTAGCTTCCAAATTTCAGCATTCTTCCAGCCAGTGCAACTAACCAGAACATAAACAAATTAAACTATTAGCATTACAAGAGGAAAGAGTGAAAAGATTGGGCTGAAAAGCAAAAGGACAGAGCAACAGCTAAGGTACAAAACCTATAGTACACAGTGATTAAGTATCTGGGAGATGAGGAAAAATCTGAAAATGTATGTTAGTAGACTACATAAATTCCCATTAACTTGATTTTTCAGTGTTTCATGAAGTACAGTGTTACATGGTTTCCACAGTCAGGTTTTAATGAATTGATGCATGTCTTGTGCAAATAGAGTAGATTAAATGTGTAGAATTTACATTAAGAAAAACTTTGCTCTGCATCTAGAAGTATTCTCAACTATTTTCATTGATGTTTTCTATTATTCCCAACTGCCAAATGCATGCATTACACACCTGAAATATCACCACACTGATTTCTCCTGTTCTCATAAGCTACTCCAGTCTGCTAGTGAAACCAAGAAATCGTACATTACTGTCAATTTCCGAATCCACCAGGGAGTGAAGTCTATCCCAGGCTCAGCTGAGCATCAATGTCAGATTGAAATGTGCAACCAAGACAATCCATTTGGTGCTGGAGACACTGCAACTTTAAAAACCCAAAAGGAGGCTTAGCAGAAGAACTGATAACAAAGCTTTTTTCTTTCCCCATACTTAAAGCTATTTTAGCAGCTAACATTTATTTAGCACAAAGCAGTTTATTTCCTTTCAGAATTTATTTTCTTTCCATTGTTTACTCTTTCTGTTCAGTCACTGACTACTTTTCAGTCTCTCAACAAGACTATTTTTATATTTATTTTCCAACTGATTACATTTTTCTTCAATTTACAGGTGTAGACATTTAAGTGGATCCAGGAAATGAATTATTTATTTCTTCCAAGTCCAATCAAATCCTTTTTGCCTATATATGCTACCCATTTGCTACTAACTTGTTGATTCCTTTCTAATCCCATTATTTTGGGTTTTCTCACACTATTTCTTTGCTTTGTCGCCCAATTATACTTTGTAGTTAAGTTAAAAGATAAATAACTTTTTCCCATCAACATCAAAGAGTGGTATAAGTACTCTAAAATGAACCAAAACCTGCTTCTGTTTAAGCACATTAAAGCAGTTGCTTCTTAGCACCCAAGCCTGGTAAGTGAATTTTGTCCTTTAAATGACCATTGCATGAAAAAATACTTCTATGAGTAAGCACATATAAAACCATAAACTATGTTCAGTCATGAGTCAAGTAAATCTACTGGAATTTCCACTACTTCTCTATACTTGATATTTAAGTTACACTTTTGGCAGAACTCATCACCTCTAACCTTAGATGCCTGAAAGTTAAGCTAGGCCAGACTACTTATGTAGACACTCCCATAGGCAGGGAAGAAAGAAACATCCTGAGTGATTTATCCTATTCTAGGATGCCTGAGATATAAGACCCCTCTTGGTGTCTGAGAGAGCTGAAATTAATCATCCTCTTAAACACACAGCTTAGACTAGGAACCTATCTTTAGTCAGCTAAAGTTGGGAGAAACAAATCTCTGACTTATGCTGAAATGCTGAATACACAAAATACTGCTTAACTAAGAGGAAAAAAAAGTCTTATTCAAATAACTTCAATATGTAATGTGGATAAAATTTTCATCTTGACCTTCATCTTGACAGCATTCAAAAACAGTTCAAGTTTTTTTTAATGTGGTTTAAATAGCCTAATGTTTATCCAATAGATAATTCACTGTAATTCAAGGTGGTAAAGTTGGTCAGGAAATCTGAAGACTGTAAAAGAGACATATTACCAGAAGCACGAGAGAGAGAACTCCAACTTCTCTGACAACACTGACAAGTAGGAAAAGAGAGACTTGAATATTAACAAGTAATTTCACTTTAATCTTTTTAACAAATTAAAGACTTCCCAATTTGTACTTAATCAGCTTGTACCACAAGTAGTTGTGGTATTTTATAGAAGCACATGGGTTAGCAGTTCTTCTCAATCCTGCTGTTTTAATCCATGTTGTTCCTATCAGTACTAGGCTCTTACAGAAAGTCTCGTACAATGTAACTATTGAACTTTCTTGACTAGGAAGGTTATAGCAGCTGTTAGGCACTCTATAATGTATTTTGCAATCAGCTAAATCAACAAAGTATTTTTAACAATGAGCAGTTCAGAACTGACAGATCTACTTTCTTGTTCACAACTGCTTATCACGGCATAGATATCACGTATGTTTACCAGGTGCTTCCTATAGTTAGGATACCTTCACAGGAGCCGCTCACAAAAGATAAGGTCATAAAAGAGATGAAAAACGTGCAAGCTTCATACACTCATGGTTTTATCATCAGACAAAATAGCTTTGTGTGAAGGACTGTACCAGTCACAAAAAGCACATAGCAGTTTCTATTAGAGTGAGAGAACAATAAAAGTTTGAAATTCAGTTTGTTTTCCCTCTTCCTGGCAGCATAAATGTAAACTCAAATTGTTAACATCCTCATGCAGCTGTTCAGAGTGAAACATCACTTCTCCATTATAATAAATCAGTACAGGAATAAATTGCTGCAAAGCCTGTAGCACTCTGTATTGCCAAAAGAGAAAAGAGATACAATGCAAAGACCTGGGGAGTCGCCCACTGTAGACCTTCATTTGGCAAGGACATAACCTCATGGATGGTGACAGACCAGTGTGACTGGCTGTGAAGGGGGAGGGTGCCTGCTCCTTTCTGCCACAGTCCACAGCAGCAGTAATTCTAGATCCAGCCAAACAAGGATTCTGAGACTACACATACGAACTAGATGCCAGAGCTTCAGAAACTATAGATCAGCAATCAAAACTGCCCTTTGTTATTTGCTTTATCTCAATGCCTGCAACCAGTAACAGAGCTTACACACACTGATAATCCTGCTCTTGAATCCTAAGAAACACACTGTAAGCTGAGGATTGTTGCCAGGAACCTCTCTTCAAAAGCCATACTCACTAACTTTGAAATAAACCATATACAACTTAAAATACAAATACTTAATTCATTCAATGTAGCATACTTTTTAGCAGCACATTCTTAAGAATACCAAAGACATCTAATAGGCCTTCTTGTGGATTATCTCTTTTTAAAGTATTCTATGTGTATATTTAACTGTAATTTAGTAGCAATACAGGTTTCTGCAGATATAAATCATGCTGGGTATAAAATAATGCAAAAAAAATATAAGCTTTTGGAATGGTAATAGAACTGTGAGAATAAAGATACTAAAATATATAGGAGGGATGTTTCCACACTTTTTCATATTTGCCAAACGATACGAGGACAAGATAAACAATTACAGTGGGTACAGTGCCATGCAAATGGGTTTACTCTACAAGCCTTGCAAGGACAGAGAGACAAAGAGACAGAGGAAGAGATCTGGTGCTATCACTACCAGACAGTTATCAATTAATCTGATATATAGCAGAAATAATTTCAGTGAAGCCCATAAAAATCAACTGAGACACCCTACTCGACAAATACAGAAAGTATGAGCAAACTCTGGCCCTCAGACGATTGATTTGGTAACGTACCTGAAAGAAAACAGCACTTGAACAAGTTAATCTACTGCATTTTATTTCAGATTATATTAATCACCTCAATACTTTGCTTCTTTGCAAGCAATTATTGTTTTCTGTCATGCTGATTAACAATCATAATTTCTCCTGGGATAAACCTCATTTGAAATAACTGTATGTTTCCATTTGCCCTAAGCACTCTTAGAATTATTTGTCCAGCAAGTCTCAGAAACAATGCATTGTATCTTTCCTAATTTTTAGGATCAGTATGTGCATATTCAAGTGTTGGCAAGTGCCCACATACGTGCTAGCCATTAGCTCTCCAAAATAGTGGTATGAAACTATTTTGGTTCCTATTAAAATCACCACTTTGTTTAATAAAATGACATCTTGACACATTACATTTCAGCACAGTGATCGTGTTATAAAGCGGTGTCAATTATTTCTAACCATTTCAGCTACAGCACTTTTCTCCTGGGATAAGACACTGCTGTGCAGCACATTCATCTAGACTGAGTCTGGCCTTCCTCTTCTCTACATGTTTGATATGTTCTCATTATCGCCACTGTTTGCTTTTGAAGTCCTTTCAAGACAAGGATCACTCATTCAAATGTATTTCCTGCAGAACAGTGAAAGTATTCTCTAAATTGTATTCCTGACTTTCTTTTTATTAATGGATTTTAAATAAATATAAGCATATATATGTACACAGAACACACACACACACATATATGTATATATATGTATGTGTATATATATATATTCTAATTTTTAGGGAGAAACTCTAAAGACTCGTACTACAAATGAGCATCATTCAGATATACTGGCTACTTGAGAGCTTCTATCAATTTTTTAAAAAAGCAAAAAAAATCTAGCATCTTTTCAATCTTTCCCCATTAAAACTTCAAATACAAGAACTCTATTAGACATATGCAAGTACTAGGCTGGGGTTCAAGCTACATAGCTCTAAGCAGGAGGTTAGAAAAGCAGGAGGTTAGAAAAGCAGCAGAGGCACATTTCAAAAGATATTTACATGCCACAAATAAAGACTGTTGCTAAATAAAATTTTCAAAAATTAGTTCAATGGAAATCACCAATCCACGAGATTCTAAACCAGCCTGAAGCAGAACAGAGACATCACTTCAGAGAAATTCTAGCAAATTTCGAATTCTAAGTTTGAAGGCTCTTCTGCACATTCACATTTCAATTTAATTATATAACAATTCTGTTTCATCCCTACTGCAGAAATATTCAATCTCCTGTAAGAATTCTTCATCCAACCACGAACACCTCATTTTATACTTTGCAGCTGAAATTATTATCATAGACAAATCCAGTTTTTATGTGACTTCCACACATGGCTACATAAATAGTAGCAAAAGGTACTTGTTCCTATACAGTGAAATCTTAATTTACTTTGTTGAAAACAACTGGATGTTTTTATTTGACATAATCAACCTTTGAGATGGTTCAATATCAAAAGCAACCAATTCCCCATCACTACAGGTGTGTTCCTCCATACATGTTGTACTACACATGATTTCAAAACCAGTCTAGGCTTCTGTGAGTCAAACACCAAAAAAATACTTAGCAGTCAAAAATTCATGCTTCTTTTTCTCTATCCAGCAATAATATTTGTCTTATCAATATTTATCCAATGATGACATAATTGTGACGCTTTATTTATTTTTACTGATCCTTTCAGAGTTAAATTACTGCAAATATACCCATATAGTACACAACCTGTGAGTAAGTCTGCTTTTTAGGCCTGGGTTGACAAGAATTTTTTCAGCTATGCCTTAGAACTCTGCAAACATATGCAGAATTTTTGTGTCAGGGCCACCAAATAAGACAAGAAAGAGACAAAATGGACCTTCATTATAAACAAAATTAGAAACAGACGTAGAGCACACCTGAACTGAGAACATGTGGTGAAATTCGTCATTTATGCATCCCATGTTTTAAAGAAGATTATCCCTATTAATTTGCAATTCATATTCTGTCAAATTTGACCTCAAATTTAAGTCATTCCAAGTTCAAGTTTTGTGACTTTCTAGAAAGAGGACATTACACTACTTGTTGTAACCAAATAATCCCTTCATGAATTATATCCCTAGCTGAGATAGAATTCAGAATTTCATTGTTCTTGAGAAAACCAAAATGTGCTGACTGGAAAGGCTGGAGTTGCTTTGATAAACTGCTTAAAGTTGAGTAAGCTGTTTAAGTGTTCCTTGCACTTTTTAATTCTGTACAGTTAAAATAATATTGTTATTTGGATCTATGTATTTATTTCTTGAAAAATAGATTTTTAGTTTCTTTTTGAGATATAATTTTCTGCTTGATGACCAATTATTTAATGTCCTGATTAGAAGAAGAGTTTGCTTGTTTAACTTAGGTCAAATTTTTATCCAATTAAAGTTGATGTTAATACTTACATAGGTTTAAGCAGGACTGAAAATATGGCCTGACAGGTTTAAACATGGATTAGCAGTAAATAAAAAAATTACAGAATAGAAAATCTTGTACTTTTTGTTTTGGAAGCCCTTTCATGCTCTCTAGTGTATGGTGGGGGAAAAAAATATCACTTCAACCTTTTCAGATATCTCTTTTCCATTCTAGAAAGAAAACAGGTGGTCCTCTGAGCTCCAGTAGCAGGAAAGAATGAGAAACCATAAGAGGTAAAGCACAAAGCAAATGCTGATGTTCAGATGAAAAAGATCCCCTTTCACCCTGCTAGAATCCAATCTAATTGACTTAGCCTTGTTCAAAGGCTGTTATCAGAAAAGCCCCTTCCTTTCTTTGTCCATATTCAGCATCTGACAAAAAGTACAGAAGAATCACAGAATCATCAAGGTTGGAAGGGACCTTTAAGATCATCAGGTTCAGCTGTCCACCCAGCACTGTCACTGCAACCCCTACATCCCATCACCCAGAGCCAGATCCAGACACCTCTTGAACACCTCCAGGGGTGGTGACTCCACCATCTCCCTGGGAAACCTATTCCAGTGCCTCTCCACGCTAATGCCTAACAGAGAAAAATGGTTTTCTAACATCTGATCTTAATCTAAATCTCCCCTGTCTCAGTTTATGACCATTTTTTCTCATCCTCTCACTGCAGGCATGGCAGAAGAGACTGAACCCCATCTCACTACAGCCTCCTGTCAGGTACTTGTAGAGAGTGAAGAGATCCCCTGGCCTCATCTTCTAAAGTTGTTTCAGCTGAATATGATACAGATAAATGTAAGAGAACCCTTACTCTGGGGAATATGAGAATCCAAGAGTGTCACAAACATGCAGACAAGTCAGTAAGATGTAACTATTGCATTCTTGGAAGGAGTAGTGCTATGAGTTCTTATGCATATTCTAGTTATCCTAGGAGATGAAAATAGATACATGTCCTCTCCTGTCTCTGATTAACAAAAAGAATGAATGTATCCTTCATTTAGTCAGAAAGTCTACATAAATAAAATGCAATGAATTAAAATAATCCAAAAAATTTAAAGGAATGTGAGCTGCAGCAGAGCAGAAGTATTGCCAGGGAAAGATAATGTCAGGCACAGGGAGGGGGGGTGTCTGGTGCCAAGCAAAGCCGAGGGCTGTGCAATCACCTCTATCAGTGCTCTATCAGTGTCTACACTCCAGCCAAATCCAGAGAAAACAAGGAGTCAAAGATTCAGGTCAATAAGCTTATAGGCGATTTGCACAAACTGCTCCTGCAGCAAGGTAAAAAACAAAGTCATATTGGCTTTTCTTTTCTATTCCTTCTCTTTGAACTCCTTGGTCCAAACACACCCTCGAAATGTCAGTGTTATATGCAAGAATTTAAAGAGCTGAGCTTCTTAATCCCGTTAAGAAATAAGAACAAAGTTGCCTGTAAAGATCTCCTTATTGAGCTCAAAGTGATTATGGTATAGCTGCCTCCTGCTGATCCTATAGCAAAAGTGGTAGAAATTTGTCATGAAACCCATTACTGAAAAAGAAAAAAAAATTGATCAAAATGTTCCTGGTTAAAAAAATGGGGAGAAAAGAAAGCATAAATCTACTGTTGGATCCAGAAGCAGAAAATAGCAAGCACATTGTTAGTCACTACATGCGTAACATGAAAGAAGTAAGGAATATTTACACAGTTGCACACAGGCATACACACAGACACAAAGTCATACTCCAGAGGAAAAAAGGACACATGGAAATCATTTTCATGGTGTTATTATAGATGGTAGCATGATAGCTTTCTACATGAAGTATGAAGGGATAGATTAATACAGAGATGAACTTAGCTTTGTGTATGCTTTCTTGTATGACAACTCACACTGCAGCTGTTTCTCTGAATCACAAGCCTGCCTGCACAATCAGGTCACATGGTTTAGCATAAAACATTCCAGTCCCAAGCTGGTCAGGCAGGCTAGTAACAACATAACATGAGGATGATTATGTGTACATGAACAGAAAACTTAGTTCAGGTTTGGAACTCATCCCTTCCTGCCCAAGAATATGAGAACATAGAACCAGGTATACACTCAGTATCCAGGCCAGATATTCCCTGTGTTTCCTACTTGCTGACTTAGAACTGTATGAGTTTCAGACTGCACTGGATTCCCCCGATTTTCTTCTTTCCCTGCAAATAAAGATAACCAATGTATCAGGATCCCAAACCACTCATCCAGCTGCAAACACATATGGCTGCAGACATACATAGCAGTGTGTGCTACAGACCAAAAAATCATTGCATCCTGAAACAATCATTCTCCATCCTACCTCATGTATCCTCCCTATCACCCTATGTCACCAACTGAAGCACAGTTAACACTGGGGAGCAAAACCCATTTGCTTTCCCATCTGCCACCAGGAGTTTTAAGGCCACTGAATCTCCTTCCACTGAGGGCTAGTGCCAATGTTGCCTTGTGCTGAAGTAACCATGGAAAGCCTATAACATGAGGAACAAGAGCAATAGTCATACTACAAGCAATGGGCAGGAGAATTTGACTCAACTGTCTTGGCCAGCAACAAGAAATGAACCTGTCTTCTTTCACTAATTATCAGATACAGACATTCCTCCTTTGCCTCCTTCTTCTGGAAACAGTCCAACATTTGCTCTTTTGATTATAAACCTCCTTTATTTTCTTCTCCATTGCCTCTTTCCTTCTGTGAACACAGCTACTTAACTGTCTACTAATCTCAAGTGATCTCTTTTATTGCTTAAGATAATTTTCCTTTGAAAGTTAAACCCTCATTGAACACTTCTGCTAGGAAGGTCACAAGGATTTGTTTAGCCAGTTACCACCACTATCAAGTCACCAAGGCTCCTATTCTCCTTCCTGTTCACAGAGAGTAAAAGAAGACACCATATAAGCATAGCAAACTTTTTTAAATAAGATACAAGAACTTTATTTTTATTTTTCCTGAGAGTATCTAGGCAGGATGACAGCAATCAGAGACTAGAAAATCAGCTATAAACTACTTCACTTCACAAATAATCTTGATTTAGAACTTTTATTCTCACCCCATCACCTTCAACTTGGCCTTTGTACTGTTCTGTTGTTTTTCCCCTCCTTCTATATTTCCTTCTGCAATTACCGATATCGCACTTCTCACCTCTTTTAACATCAGCTTATTTTCTTATTCCAACCTACAGTAGACAAAATTTAATCTTTATGTCCTATCTCCTAGCTTCCAAATCCAGCCTATCCCTGTTCTGCATGGGAGAGAAGCTACTTTCTCCTTACACAGACTGTTGAAATATTGACATTTAAGTAATAAATTTTCTACATCTGAATTTAATCTGATTAATTCTTAATCTGATATAGACTCTGATTCCAGATGCCCACAGTTTAAAAAATATTCAGCAAGGGAGATTCCAGGCTGATAAAGTCTTTGTATGGACAGCATCATCAGATACCCTCTTTATTAGAAGTACAGCAATTTGTAGTAACTAAACAGAAACAGCATTTTTCAAAGGCTGTTTTCAAACTGACAAAATGTAATGCACTATCATCAAGGCTACCTTCTACAAAGTTTTTTGTTTCTACTTCAAACACAGAAATTAGTACAGATTTGTAGGAGAACACCACTATCCTATTTCCAAAATACTTTCTTCTTATCTCACTGTCAAAACTGCAAACAAATCAAACTTAACTGCCGTCAATTATGAAGATCTTAATCCAAAAGGTTAAAAAAAAAAAACAGAGTTGGAAGCTTAAAGCAATCCCTGACAAATAGTAGGTTGGTAATTTCCATTTCAGCTTTGGATATTTACATGCTTAAACTGTTGTTCACTTCTTCACATCTGAGAGTAAATGAAGACCACATAGGAATAAATATCCACATGCAGCGAAGTTAATTTTGTGGTACTGCAGAAGTGTGGGAGAGAAAGAATTTTCCAGATTCCTTGTCATAAAAGCCACTAGCAAGTAAAAGGAGAAGGAAAAAGCGGAGAGTCAAAATTTTGAAAACAGAGAAGTTGTAAAATGTCACGTAGCTCAATCAAGGTGATTCATTTGCTTCACACTTTGCAGAGGCTTTCACCTTCACCTCCAAATTCTGGCAACTATTCTGCTGAAACTATCTCACAAATCCAAATAAGATGGGAAAAGTATGGCTTTAGAAAAGTTCCTTTTTGCAATTTAGGCAGTAAGGGACTGCTCTCTCTTATAATACCATCAGGCACACTTTGACAGGAAAATCTCTTTAAGAAGCCAAAGTTACCATCTGTGAACCTGTTAAGTCCTCTATTCTCATTCTTCAAAATGAATTGCAACTTCAGTAATTTTTGCCTTCAGTCCTAGTTTGTACAGCAAAAGCCCCTGGTTTTAGGAGGTACTTGAATTTACAGAGCTGGGTAAGTATAAAAAACATACCATGGATGAAGCCTCACAAACACCTCCTCCCCAACAGCTGTGTCACTTGTTCCCCATGCCTCTTGATTCTTGCAGGAAGCCCCGCTACTCATTTGTCCTCTTGTTCTGGGTCAGCTGGGAAGAAACCCCAGGGGAGGGAAATAGGGAGACAGGACAGATAAAATTTATATCCAAGAAAACACCTTTAAATTCTAAAACCATTGATGGTCCATGTTAGCAAGGGCAGAATTCAGAGACAGCATAATGGATTCCCATGCCAGTTCTGACATATTTCTGGGGAAAGAAAACCTGTTGCATGAGAAAACACAGATCTACACTTACTTTTCCCTTATTTGGAAATATTTGTCAATTACAGGCTGCCAATACTATCAAAGAGCAGAAGAAAAATCAAAAATCAGACCCTCAAAACAGAAATTAGACTGCCTTTATTTGTTCTCTAACCTATTTGGTACACATCTCATTTTCATTCTTTTTCATTCTCATAATGACTTTTCATTCACAATGTTAAAAAATATTTCTATGAAAAAAAGAAAAGCTTATTTCTCATACTATCTTTTAATTTCAATACTGAAGCACTACAAAGAAAAACAAAAGGCTAGGAATTCTTAACAGATTCATGAAAAAAAACCCCAAGAATTAGTCTAATTTTTAGTATTTACTATATAATAGAGTCACAAACCCTTCTACTAAGAAAAGAACACAAAAGAAATTTATTTGCTTTCCAGATTAGTTTTGTCTTCTTAGGGTTTATCTTCAGAAAAACATAGGCAGCCTCATGCTAATGACACTTAAGATGTGACCCTGAAGAAGTAGGACATTCAACAGAAGCTGAGACATGAATAAATACCCAGCACACTTCCAGTCTCCCATTCCATCCTTTTCCAAGGAGATTCCCAATTTGCTTCAAAGTGGGACTTTTTGTCACACTGCCTCAGCTGGAGGTAGATTAGAAATTTTATGTGCCCCTTGATCCTTAGAAATTTTCTTTTCAACTCTTCTTCTGCAACAGTTGCACTGAAGAGACTTAAGATTCTTTTATAACTACAACATATAAACTGCTGGGAAGTCAGAAGGCATTTAGCCTGAGAATCAGCAGATGTCCTTAATAAAACATATAATCAAGATTCAGATTTAAATGTATTCCCATTTGATGCCTGATCTTCTTTAATACAGTGATTCAGTGATTTCCCTGAAAGAGGTGTTTATTTAAAGGGAAGATCCAAGACAAACTGAAATTCAATGTAAATTTGCAATCCTGATTGCTGTTTTTAAAAAAATTTTTTTTTTCTTGATTTCACCTAAAACCATATTGTTTTCCACTGGTGGGTCCTGGAAATGCAGTAAGAAGTAGAGAGAAGTAACTAAATCAAACTGATATGATGTGAACTAATAGTGGGACATAGTATTCCACTGCTGACAGGAGGAATTCAAGAGACACCAGCGTAACAATTATGCAAATAGTGGTTTAAATATTTATTTAGTACTGCCAGTAACAGGAGGAGGACTTTTTCATGCTAAGGAAAATGGTGTCTGAAAGGCATGTGAACCAGTGAACACCAAGTAATTATGGTATTTGTTTACATTGCAGTTGTAATAGTAATAAATTCTTCCTGTTTGTAAAGAATCCTTTCATAATCTTGTCTCTCCTCACAGTCAGATTTGTAGCAGCTGAATTCCAAACTATCGATTAGAATGTTTTGATCTCTTAGGGAAACTTACTAAGTATCAAGAACCTGTAGAAGCTGCATAGAGGATATATAGAAAATGTATAGTAATGCCTTTGCCACTGATGACTGAAGACTCTCCAGGAAGGACTGATATTCTGCAGTCAGAACACTTGACTCGTCAAACGGATTTATCCAATGTTGTCCAAGAGAAATGAAAATAATACAAAACCAGAAGCATATCAAGTTATCATGAGAAAATGTATGTCAATATCCAGGAAAGAACAGAAAGACAGAGAAACCATCAACATCCAAATGCCCGAGGGGTTTGTGGACTAACAGAAGAAAACCACCACAACAACTTCAGCTATTTGATAGGCATCCTTACCTGCAGAAGACAAACAATAAAGCAATCAAGTGGATATCTGGCAGGAAGAAGGTTAATTCAATGTTCCAAATAACAATAGTGTGTTTTTCTGCCAGCTGACTGGGAAGTAGAACAACCTTGCAGACTGAACTGGTAAGAATGAATTGGTGTGTCTTATGCTAAAATACCTCAATCTTCAATAATTCACAAGTAACAAGTACACCAAAAAGGTATTTGCAAGTTCAAAAGTTATCCTTTCACAAAGCACTAGTTTTCTACTGTGCATAATAAATTCTATCATAAGCTCTATTTTAATCCTAGAATCTACAGACACAATCTGCTTTCCTAGCAATGTTTCCAAGGCAAAAAAGCTATGAACAGACATGCTGCATTGCTAGCTTCAGATCTGATAATAATTGACTTCTGGGGCCTGTTCTCTACAGTTAAATATGTAGAAAATAACACTTGTAGCAAAACACTAAGGCAAGATGATTCATGTCCCTGAAAAGTGTCCTTCAACATACTTAAATATTTATTCCTTACCAGACTTAATTTCCCCAGTGAT
Organism: Molothrus ater; assembly: GCF_012460135.2. Classification (NCBI taxonomy): domain Eukaryota; kingdom Metazoa; phylum Chordata; class Aves; order Passeriformes; family Icteridae; genus Molothrus; species Molothrus ater. The sequence continues at coordinate 127,653,268 of NC_050478.2, forward strand.
TCTTTTTCCTATTTTTAAGGTAGCATTAATAGGGCTTTTTGTATGTTTTAAACCAAGAAATCTCTTTGACCAATTGGACAAAGTTTGGCCAGTATTCTCTCAAGAGGTTGGCTACAATGATTACCTTTATTACAAAAGTATTCCACTTCTTCACAGCTCAGATTTTCAGGCTCAAACTCTGCAGAAAAGCTTTCCTCCAACGGAAAGTCTTCTTTTGAGACAGTATCATTTTCCTCAGACAGGCACTCTTCTTCTTCATCCTCAGTAGCATCTTCAAGGGGCCCTTAAAAAAGAATCAGGGACACTGTGGCAAAACCATCTAACAGGACAATGTGAAACAAAACCTTAGTGAACTTTTAACTGGCATTCTTTAGCTAGTTTTTCCTTTCGCAGCTGTGTTCAGCACTTATTAGAATTGGACAAATAACATTTTATGGAAATTGAAATTGAAAGTGACTTTTCCTGATTACTTCAGAATATGCAAAGTGTCATTAATAATATGTATTAATAATACTCACACATGGGGGTTTTTCATTATTCATTGGGTTCTACTATTAAACACAGACAGTTTTAACAGCTGAAATCAAAGCTGTATTTGTAAAATGACATAAACAGTGAAGAGCTTTCTCTTGTTTGTTAGTGATTGTTTTTGATGCTGAATTACAGTACTTAAAAATGTTTCCTTTACAAGCTTTGTTCATCAAATTATAAGTACAGACAACAGTGAAATACTACAAAGGTCTTGACAGCAGAAACTTCAGCTTATTCTGCTATTTTGCATCAACCAGCCCCTAATGGTATCCATGATCATTCACGCCAGACTCTTTAACAGATTCCCAGTCAATGGACAGGACTCAAGAGACTATTTATTCATTTCACAGAGGCCACACAAATGTCCTGGTAAACTGCCAGCCCAGGGCTACAAAAATATCAACAAATTACAGAAATGGGGCATGAGTTTGAATTTGAAATGGTAGGTCTGAGGTCTTTAACTTTTCTCCTAGTTACCTAGAGATACTACTGCTACAGATCCTCTTGAAGGGACAGCACCAGACAGATTATTACACGTAATGCCAAGGTTACCAATTAGAATATACTCAAAAATTAAAATCTTTCTTATATACACACACACTTCAAAATCATTGGTTAATAGTAACTATTTGCTACAGACTCTCTTTTGCAGTATGTAGAATTTCACCTAGATTTAAATAGAGATTTGAAATAACTGAACATATTTTAATTTAACGAAGATTTTATTAAATGTCAGTATGTTTCAAAATCCATCTTAAGACTGGATTTCAAAAGAGAGATTTCATTATACATGGTTGAGGCTTGAAAAAAATTACGTATTTCACTCTCCAATGAAAGCGTAGCCTCATTTATAATTGACTGAGTATTTCTTCTTCAAAATGAAAGCGAGCTAGCTAATGAAAAAAAATGTGATTTGTATTTATATGATAGTTTTATGGAATTAAATACACTATTCCTATATAATCTATCATGCTGAGATACAATACATAAATGATTCTGTTGTGTTCAATGAAAAGGAAGGAATAAATTTTTAAAGAAATCAAATATTGACTACTCTCTAATTTTATGTAATTTATTATGAACCAGTGACTACCTACATTTATTAAAACAGAAAAATTCACTTTAGGCTAGGTTGTGTAATTCTTGCTTCAGAGGAATATGATGGTTACTTTTTATTGAAATTGATTGAGATTCCCAGCTGGGATTCCATAAATTAATATAGCTCACTATCTTTCATGGAAATATGACTCTCTGTGCCAGCTGAGAATCTGACCAAATGAGCCCACTTTTGTAGACACATACTCTCCAACAGTAGCTGTCATTCAACAATATAGCTCCTAAAATAAGGGGCTATTATTATGGCTGAAGAAATAAAGATTCTCCCTATCAAAGTATCCATTACTGTTAATTGCACCTTCCAGCCATGCTGGGAAAAAATCCAGCAACTGCATATGCAGAGGGAATGAAGAGTGGCTATGGCACTGTACAGAGCAGAGAACAAAGCCCGAGCACATGCTGGAGCAGTGTGCTGCCGCTGAACGTGGGCACTCCAGGCACCTCACATGTGTCCAGGTTCATGAAATGAAAGCACAATGGGTTCTGCAAAAACTATCAGAAATAATACTCAAATTTCATTTTATTATTAATATGTGACGTTGTCTGTAGAGCCATTTACTGGTGTGTACTCCTAGTAATGCCTGGATAAATAAACTAGGAAAAAATATGCTATTTTAGGGAAATGTAAGTTTTTGCAACATATAAAAATGTATTAATACCAAATTTTGCATCATTTCAAGTGCAGCTGTAAGCCTAATAAATTTTCCAAGTATTTTAAATCTGAGCAAAAAATTTTAACTTCAGCCAATATTTTCAGTAAAAGTTGATTTCCTGCTGAATGACTAGCTCTTTGTTATTGACTTTCAGAATGTGTCTTACAAAATACAGCAAAAGCAATTTACCTGCAAGTAATCCAATTGGCATGTATACATGACATTTAGGTCTGTTTCTAGGTGTTAAACCTGTTTGTTTGATCAGGTCCCCAGTACGTAATCAGCAAGTTAATCATCACTGTAAGTTAATTAGGAAAAGAACAGAATTGCAGTTGCTATGCTTTCATTTGCAGCAGTCATGGAAACACACCCTATAATTTCCATTGACACCCTTTCCAAGAAAGGAGAAGAAATACAATGTACACACCAACTCCACAACACTGGCTCAAACCCCTGTCATTTTGTGGGCTGAGACTTTATTTTTTAAGTCAATCAGACTAGAAAAAATACTGACTAATGCTACGATAGATATATCCTATGTACAAACAGGTACATAACATTTCCTAAAGTTACATGTCCAAGCATTTGCAAACATAAATGTAAACCTTGCCACATCCCAAGGAGATCAGAGGTGTGCATGCCTCTACACCAGGCTTTGCCTTGCAGGTGCAGCCCATGGCAAAACCCAGTGAAGTTTATCCAGGCGCATACGGGCACACAGTAGAGCTTTAACTAAGAGGGGTTGGCATCAGAGCCTGTGCCCCAAACACCAGCAATTACAAACACTCAAGATGGAGGATCCATGCATAAATAATTTTCTAGGTTTCAGGCAGCTGCTGTCTTGTCTAATTCACCCATCTACAACCTGATCTTTGGGACAAATTCCGTCTTAATGCATGTTGAACTGTCTTTCATTATTTAAATGTCAAAATACATCCAGTTCACGCCCAGAGCTGGTGTATTGTAACTGATAACTTAAGTGAAGAGTAAGGCATTGTACAACATGAATAAGACCAACTCCCAAGAATAAGATCAAAATTAAGTATTTCTCAGTTGCTAATTTCATGGGAACTCAAAATTGATGACTGCTGTGGACCATTTTGATTATCACTCAAACATACTTTGGGTTAAAGAAAATACTAAAATCCAAAGCCATTACAAGGAAATATAAATAGATCAAATTCTCTATTCTTGACTACTTTTTCTAATTACTTACACATAAACAGACAATAAACAAAAATGCGTTTTCAGAATCTCACAATAAAGAGCACATGGAACTAAATATTCTTGAAAATTGCAAAAACATGAACTATGCAGGCTTATGTTTGTCTGATTTGGTCATTTTGGTGTCAGCAAAAACCTCTAGCTGGTACCAGTAAATTACATCAGCTAGAGAACTAAGATTTTATCTGGTTCAAAGTCTTATAGGTAGGTTATCAACATTTACTAGCTCCTCTATCTAGGGAACAACCTGCACAAAAGCTACTGCAACTTTTTACCTGATTTAAAATACTTTAAACTACTTGTTCATATAGACAAAAATAAATGTGTCTTAAAACAGAGTTCCTTTCAACTCTTTTCTGTGATAGTGCTTCTTTTCCCCCCAGTTGTTATTATGTTGAAATATTACCTTCAAAAGTCCAAATATAGGTTAATCAGTTACTTTAGTACCATGCTTTACCATCTGCATTTCTTTCAAATTTTTGATTTAATTTAATAGTATTGACTCCCATTACTTAAACTAATCATGTTATTAAGTACTTGTGGCAAAACATTTGCTAGGTCTGCTCTTATTTCAACTAGACCAGGGGTAAGGCCTCATCCTGCTCTGCTAAAAAATCCTTTTCAATAACTGCTGATTAAGTGTCACTTTAAAACCAGTAGCCATAATGACAGAGCAATGAAAATCCAAAAATTGCGACTACTGAAATTCATCTGAGTGTCACAGTGATCTGAAAACAAACAGCTCTGAGATATGATTAGAGTCTTTAATAATTAAAGCAGTAAAATTTCAAACTTAAGCAGTTTAAGAATTTAGATGAATAGTTAATTCCAGAGATAGTCTAGATGTTTGTCTTCTCATTTCAGCAATTCTTTTTCTATTAGCAGTTTGTAAAAAAATGTGATGCAATATAAGGAGAGGTGATTCTGAAATGCTTCAGATTAGCTAGATAATGATGAATAGTTAAGAATTCCCAATTGCACCAGGTAAAACCTCAATTTCTAATATTAAATGGGCATACTTTAATTTGAGGCAAATTAAGTCTCTATTAACTCATTCTGTATTTTGCATGAGGCCATGAAATAAACTTTTTCCTTTATAAAATGAGCAACTAATCATGTTGTGCACAACAGAGGATTTAGAGGGGTTGAGTAGTTTACTTACTCACTTGGTACTTCCTCCAATTCATGAATATTTATTGATATGAACACAAATCTCAACTTTTTGCAATGAGCAGAGGTAAACAAGACACGGTAGAAAACAGTACAACTAGTGACAGCAATGAAATAGTCAATGTGGTAGAAATCTGTATGGCTTAGTGGACACAGTAGTCCACTTTGAGAAAACACCACATATAATTTGATACAAATAACAGTATCCACTGAGGAGAGGCTGACGAGTGAGCTGCATGTGCCTTCATGGAGAAAATTACTTCTGATTGAGGCCACTTGCCAGCACAGTGTGGGGAAATCTGAGCTGTGCTCCCTAATTTGTACCAGATTTACAGGCACTCAAGGACATATTTTTTAGCACTATTATTAAATACTAAATAAATAAATATTCCTAAAATATCATATACTGTAATGCAAATGCAAACATACAGATGCAAGCCCACAAAGATAGCTACCTAAGGGGCAATCTCAACACAGTGAGTAACAGATGCTACCTCAGCACTTAAAAGGACAGGCTACATTCAACAAAACAAAACCAGCACTGCAATAATTTTAATAAAACATAAGAGTGTGAGAATAAGGATTCTCAAAAAAGGATCTACACTCACTTAACAAAAGACACTTTTGCTACAATAAACACTCCTCTTAACACAAATTTGAGCGTCGAACCCTTTGAGCACATTAGTCCTGATACATCAATGCTTGACTCCAGTTTTATGGTACTATAACTGTAATGAAATAATCGAAATTCAATAAAACTAAACTGGGTAAGTTCTGTAATAATTTCTCATAGTCAAATTCATCAGACTTCGCCCTAATGAAACCACTTAAATGCATGCTCAAATTAGGCACGTGCTTAATATGCTTTTCTGTCCAGTGTTTTGCACTTAAAATGCCTGTATCCTATAGCAGAAAAGTATTGTGGAAATAATTATCTCATGAAAATGTGAAGTGGTTAGCTTCCTTCTCACCTACCGATATTCTCTTCCATTCCCACAGCAGCAACATAAATCAGTGCTCTTAACAAATTAAGAATGCCTCAGAAAGCCGACAATACTTGACGGTGAGTGGCTGGGGAGAGGTTAATGAGTATAATTAGTAGTAGCAGCATTAAATAGTAACAACTTCAATAAATCAGAAGCCTGAAATTCACTGGATCAACATCAGACATTTTGCATGTTCTGTGGGATCCATTCAGTATTTCCTAGGAAAACATGCTGCCACATACAGATTATCCTTAGCTTATGGTAAGACCTAGGTATGTGATGCTCTCTGATTACAGAGGGAAAAGCTTCAGAAAAATCAATCCATTTATCTCCTCTTTCAACATGAACATTTCCTTCCAAGTAGAAACAATTACATAAGACAAGCAGCAGGCAAACACTTCCTATTAATTCACATTGTAGGGAATTTTTTTTTCTAAAAATTCAGTCAGGAATACTAAAAATAAAAGAGAGGGTTCAATTTATTTCATTTTAAACATGGCAATGGGAGTGAAGACATCCTACGATAACTCAGTTTTCTCTTCCTCTTGGAAAGTTTTACATACAGGACTTCCTTAGAGCCTTCTCCATCCTCTTTGGTCCATTGAGTTTATTAGTTATTTACCTTAACTCAATTATTGCTGTTATTCCTATTACATTTTGAGCTATACTTAAGAAATGCAGTGTACGCAGTGTGTTGTGTGCTTATTGAACCTCTCCAGCCTGTTTAGCAAATTGGCTGAACTTCAGAACTTTTGTCCAGATTGGAAGATTGCTCCTCTTTGTAAGCAATTCCTTACATCTTCATTGGGGCATCCAAGCAGAATGAACCATTTCCCACTTTCAAACTGGGAGGAACTTTTTGAGCATGATTCAGTGACGAACGTAATAGAGGGAAAGGAAAAGAAATGTATTTTGGACACTATAAATCTATACCAACCTGATGTAATTGAGCTTAACAGCAAGAGAAAGGTATAAAAGTATATTTCTGTAGGAAAAAAAAAAGTTATTTTTAAACACGTAAGTTCTTCCTGCAGCCACTCACTTTTAACGCAAGTTGCATCAGGGGATCTGGTAGGAAGGAAATATTTTTATTAATTTTCCCCTTATCTGTAAGAAGAATGCTGATTTTTTTTTTTTTCATTTACGTTCCTTGCCTGCAGGTAGCAGACCAAGAAAATCATATAGCAGAATTTTTTCCTTTTGATTAATTTCTTTCCATGTGTTATGTTATTTCTTATATATAATTGATTTCAGGTTTTGCTTGTAGCTGTACATCTTTTTATATCTGTACCTACTGCCTTCCTTCAATCAAGAAAGTTGAAGGAAATTACCTGAATTTTGTTAAGTTTATTAAAAAAGGAGCTCTGTGAATATTTAAATTGAGTTTTGAAATGGTAATACAAGAAAGATATTAGAGAATTTTAATAGTAGGTTCAATTTGACCCACAGACTATTGTAGAAAGGGTCAAATTTTATTCAAATTATTTCTTTACAAAAAAAAAATGAACCCTTTGATTTTATTAAAGTAGATTAATATTCTTCACTGCTAGGTCTTTTGGCACTTCGGTGCATGACAGCATTAACTGTGCTTGTATATGAACTTTTCAAAGACCTTTAAATTTTCCAGTAATTTGGAACTTCACTTTCATTTATCCTCTTGTCTTCTTTTCTCTTACCATTATCCAAGAGGCCACAACAAAATTAACAGTGCCCATGGTCAGTTTGCTCTTAGAGCCAAGGCCAGAATATTTCCAATCAATAAAAGTGAAATGATGAAAAAGGAACCATCGAAAATATGCTTAGGGAGACATTAATTTCAAAAAATAGTGTGCAAGTGCACGCAGAACATGAACTGCAAGACCTTTGCAGTTAAATATCAGACCTCCGTTTTCAAGCAGGGGCTCATGCCAAAATACATGTCTTAATTCTACCTACACTTGTAACAGCTGCACAGCAGATGCTCCACAGCAGATGCTGTTACATGTGTTTCTGCTGATACAAGGGGAGAAAGGGAAGAACAAAGGGGACAAGATGAGTACTGTGACTCAGCACCCTACAAAAATCACAGCAGCAACACAGAACTACCACAGTGCCAGAGTGCACCAATTTCCAATTTTACTGAAGGGAATTTTTAACTAAAGCAAGCAGCAAGCTGGACATAAAGTTCTCAGAGATGCATTTGTGATCCTTTTAGATAACTTTTCATGTTAGGAATAGTTTTACAATGGTAGTTTTTTTACAATGGTAGTTTATTAGTGGTTTTCTTAAATTTAACAGAGTAAAAAAGGAAGATTTCCTGCTTCCTTACACAGAAATATTATGCCTGAAGCATTTTCCCCTGAATTATTATATATTTTGCCAGTTTTACATCCATCATTTATTTCTGTTTGATTCCCATCTGCTAAATTTTACAAAACAAATTTTGAAACTACTGGCAATCTGATTCAAAATACTGGCAATATCATTTGCCCCATGACACACAGCTCCTTTTCATGAAAATACTTTCCAGTTCTAGTGTATTGTTTTAGCTAGATAAGTATGATGATAATGTTTAAACTTACAGCCTTAAAAAAAAAATTAAAGAGAGCACCACTTGTGTAAGAAGATGGCTTGTTGATTCTGTCTCCTTCCCTAAAATGAAATGCAAAAATAAAAAAGGTTGTAAGTTATAACTTTTTCCTTAATACGTTTGTATTGTTTTCTACAGGTTTTATTTTAAGATTTGATATTCACCTTTCTAATAAAGAAAAATCCCTCATCTTGCATCTTACAACAAAGTAGATAAAAATTAAAGGTGCAATTTTAGAACAATACCCAGACTCTCTTTTCAGTTTGTTGTACTACTGTAGGGTTTTTTTTTAAAGTCAGCCTAAGAGAGCAGGGAATAGACACATCTACACCAACCAATCTACACCAATACCTGTCATATAATATCTATGGTATGCTGCTCTAAGCAGTTGAGGGAAATCCTCTGAGGATTCAGGATCCAGAAATTTTCAGTAAATACTTTCCTTCAGTCCTAGCAAACTGTGATAGTGGTAAGTAAGAGGACTTTCTTTCTATCTCTCAATCTCACCGTTCAGAATTTCTGCCAGGTAGGTAACACACTGCCCACTACCCAGGACATCTTTCTCTACAGTCCATCTCCTTCACCACATACTGCTGTGGCAAAGCAGTTTCAAATATCATACCCCAAACAGGATGAATTTTACCTTACCAAGTGATATTTGGAGCTGAAAGCTTTTCAGAGCCATGAGGACAGCAAAAGTTCACTCTGCTTCCAACACCAGTGCTGCCCTTACCCCAAACCCAGGACTCCACTGGCAATCACATGTGCAGTGAGTGACACATACTGGTGTTTGCTAATCACTGTTCTCCCTCACCTGCTGGAGGGAAAAATGGGATGCAAGTAGGAGCACTTTGAAGCCACTAATGATGCTGCTGCAGTGTATTTAATGGCCAGCATGTTAGCTACGATGAAAGAGGAACCTCACATCAAGTACATTAAGGGATCAGAGGAATACATACTCATTACTCGCTGTAATTTTACATCCCCAGTTTCAAGACAAAATACTCACATTTTTCTCATCCAGCAAAGACACACTACTGCTGTAGAAAATAAAGGGGGTCTTTTTTCTTCTATTTATTTCATATTTTCTAAGTTTGTATGTAGCTGCAGATAATTCCTGTTCATCTTTTGTTTCCAGCTGCAATTCCTCAGATGGAAACTGGTCTCGCATCTCTGTACATCATCACACAATTAAATCAAAAAAGCAGAAAAAAGGAATCTGGACTTTTTGCATCCAGAAGTCAGTAGTGAACCTATGACTTCTCTCTCCAGTTACTATTTCTCTTCAAATTACTATTGCTTTTTTTCCCCCATGTCTTTTGCTTATATAAGTGAAACAGAGAATACTGCAGAAAAAAAAGCCCCTGAAGACAGCCCAAATTCAATTTCTAGTAACATGACCAAAGTTACAAGGATTGTATGTAGAATTCAGTGCCAATTTGAGCTAGACCTCAATAAAAAGTCAGCACGCCCAAACTGATTCATAACATAACAACACGGTTAAAGGGAAAACCTTGAAACACAGCAGATGATATAACAGACACAAACTGATATAACCACCGTGCTTAACATGACTGCCAGTTCTAAAGTATCAGGAAAGGGAAGCTGAGAAGTTAGGAATTAACTAAACTACAAACTTCATTATCTTTTTCTCACAGACATGTATGAGAATGCATGGTAATCTAGCTTATAGAGGTTCTTTTAATTTGACAATAATATGAACCTGTTAAAGCAGGTTCACCTGCTCAGGGTTGTGTCTAGGGACTTTTGAGTATCTACAGAGAAGGGGACTCCACAACCTCTCTGGCAGCCTGTTTCAGTGCTCAGTCATCCACAAAGTAAAGCTGTTTTTCTTCACATTTAGATGAAACTTCCTGGGTTTCAGTTGGTGCCCTTTTTGCTCCTTATCCTTCACTGGGGAGCACTGAACAGCAAGGCCCCATCCTCTCGACACCCACCCTTAAGGTATTTGTATGCTTTGAAAAGTTTCCCCTCTCAGCCTTCCTTTCTCCAGAGTACCAGGCCCAGCTCACTCAGCCTTTCCCCATAAATGAGGAGATCCTGTCCCCTCAGCATCTCCATAACCCTCCTAGTGGACCCTCTCCACTTGTTCTTTGTCTTTCCTGAGCAATGAGTCCAGAACTGGACGCAGCACTCCAGATGTGCCTCAGGATCACCTCCCTCAACCTGCTGGCAATGCTCTTCCTGATGCACCCCAGGACACCCTTGGCCTTCGTGCCCACAGGGGCACTGCAGGCTCATGGACAGCTTGCTCTTCACCAGGACTCCCAGGTCCTTTTCCCACAGAGCTGCCTTCCAGCAGGTCAGTCCCAGCCTGTACTGGGGCAGGGGCCTGCTCCTCCTCAGGTGCAGGACCCTGTACCTGCCCTTGTTGAACTGCATTAGGCATCTCTCCACCCAGCTCCAGCCTGCCCGAGTCCCACTGAATGGCAGCACAGGCTTCAGATTTATCAGCCACTCCTCCCAGTTTTGTATCGTCAGCAAACTTGTTGAGGGTACACTTACATTCTTAGAGCCTTGAATTTTAAATACCTACAGAGGATTTGCTATTTTTAATCCCATCATGGGAGTTTATTGATATGCAGAACAAAACTAAAGAGTCTCAAATTGGAACTAAATCCTTAGATCAGATTGTAAGATAAATCAGATTGTAAGTTAAACTAATTGAGTATATTTTAATAAAAAACAAATAATCTGAAAAAAAGTCAGGTAGAATAAAATTATTCTGTTTGTATTAATTTATTCTATGCTGTATTTAGCCACAACAAGCCAAAAACTGGGCACTAGCAGAGTCTGTCCTATGGACAACAATCCCTACCTGAGGACCCACAGCAAAGAAATAATAATGTTTTGGTTTTTTTTCTGTGGACATTCATATCTCATTTTTCCCACTAACTGGTCATTTATGATTAGTGACAATAACAGTTGGTGGAATTTACTATAATGTACCCTAAGGGTGAAATTTTAAAGGTGCATTTTGTGTGGGGTTTTTTTTAAAGATTCATCAAAGAATTACAGTATTACAGCACTTATTATGTAAACAAAAAATATAATGGACTATTAATCTTCATCATTATATACATCTTACCAACACCATGAAAAAACCTTGACTTTCATCATCACATCTCAGGAATATCTAATTTAATGACACCACAGTCTAGGTCACATACAGAGTGGACTTTATTGAAAGACAACATTTATAGGTCATTTAAAGTTATTTATATATTCATGTATATAAACCCCAAAATACAAATAAGCAAACTAAATCTTTTAAAATTAATTAGAAGTGCATGTTATAATGTACTTGAGTTCTTTAATATCCTTGCTCACTTTTTTACTATTTTAATTTGATTCCTCACTGGTAGGAATTGAAAGGTTGCACAAAATACATTGTATGTCCCCTAGAGTTGGCATAACCTGCTGGTTTTCTGAGTTAATCACTAATTAATAATTTGAAAACAGAAAGTCATTATGTCATTTCCAGACAATGAGCTTTTAAATGGTGCATGTTATGTCCTAGCCTTTTCAGTAAGGAAAAGTTTTTTCCTCTGGAAACCAGATGGCTGGTAAGTGTTATTACGAGACTATGCAAATCTCAAAGCAATAAGCATGAAATCAAAACAAGAATTCATTCTTCTCTCCTCTTATCATGATTGTTGTTTTGCTGAACCAACTTATAGAATAATACAATTGGATGCTTTGGTAAGGATGAGTTGATAACCCATCACCTCTTTCTTTTTTCATAGCAAATAGTTCTGACAAGATTTTTTGCCTATACTTTTAACCTTCCTAATATCTTGTTCTCTATGCCAAATTCAAATGAGGTAATCTTATTCAGACTAAGTCTTCTCAGTAAACTTACTCACTTGCAAAGTTTACTGGCTTTACTACTAAAATAATTTGATTATCAAAAAATCCTTGACTGGCTTATGTTTTGGATTAGCCAATTTTTTCCTGCAAGAAATGAAATCCAAAAGAGTTATTTGTTATTTTCTATCACTTAAAGGCATAAACACCTGCATATTCAAGAAAGTGACAGCTCCACTCTACAACTAAAACTCTACATTTCAAAGAAGAGTTTCAAAGTTCAACTCATAGAGCTGCATCATTTTGCAGCACTCTATTCTACAAAGTTTGCAAAATACTCTGAAAAATCTTTAATTTCTAAGGCTGAACAAAAAGAAAACTAAGAAACTGAATATGAAATATTGATTTCCAAAGTAAATAGGCTTCTAAATATTTAGAAGTACCTTAACTGATGAAACACACACTTATAAAAAAATTCCCATGGAGCTAAATACTTTGAAAAGGTCTGGTAAAGGAAGACACTGTTAAAAAAAAAGGTTAGAACCTTATTCTATATGTCTTAGTTATATTTTTCATTCTTGTGTTTTTATTAATCCTTGACATATTCACTGCTAATAAATTTTAGTACTGAATTTCATCATTTTGTATTTTAAATCCTTACACATAGCATAACTTATGGAAACATTTCAGTATTCTTACCACATAATGTTTTCTGTCTGTATTAATGTGTTAAAACACTTCTAGCTGCTGTAAGGTTTTGTAATTTTATGATGCAAGAAAGTAGTTCCAATTATGTAAAATTGCTATTGGTTTATCATGAAATAATGTCAAAAAATAACTAAAGAATTAATCCACAAAATAAACTATTTTCTCCAAAAGACTTATTGATTAATGTAGTTCCCCTTAATGACAAAGAAAGTAATATTTTTCTAAGTAACCTCCCATAAATAATTGGCCTTTTAAAAATCTCTTGCCATAGCTACTAACACATCTCTCTGATCTGAGTGAACCTGTGTGAATGGGAAGTTGGACAAGATTATTTCCAGAGGTCTCTTCCAACCTCAGACATTCTGTGATTCACTGTTAATATCAGGAGATGCTGCACATTTTCTCATACTATCTTACCAGGATCTGAAACCAGTAGAACTCTCTGGAGTACTCTAGTGTATTCTAGGCTTCCAACCCCAGCATCAAATAGACTTAAAGGAAGCAAACATAAGAAGAATATCCTTGAATTCCTCCAAAACTATCAAACCAAGAACAAGTGCTCTAGTGAGATTTTAATTAGATGCAGGCCTTAGCACCATTGATAGCACTGAGACAACAGCTGCAAGGATCCATGAATCCAATCAGCACTTCCTGCATCTGGTCTTGAGGGTTTCACTGTATGTTAGACAAGCTCTTCACTCCATCTTCCCCTTAGTTTTATAGCATAATGGCATTTCTCCTGTCTGCTGCTGATCTACCTAGCTTGAAGCTCACTCTTTCCATTCTTCATACATGCAGGAGCACATGGTGCAGTATGTTTAGCAATCACACAAAATCCAATGCAGTATTTTGTTAAATGTCACACACTGTATTCATAGAAGAATAATGCTTAGTTAATCAAAGTTGGTATCACTTAACTTGGCCTGTAGGAAAGCAATCATACCATGCCACTTCTGCCCTGGAAAATGAGAACTGATCCTCTGATATTATCATACTTTGCCTGTTTCAGTTTTAAAGATCAAGATGCTGCTTTTACACATCTTCCTCAGAACAACTGTACTTTAAAGGAAAAGTCACTTAGAGCATTTTACCTAATGCTCATAGGAAAATTTTTCAGTTTCAATTTATCCCTCTTCATTATAACTCTTCTAAAGACACATTTTTTCAGATGTTTATACCTTCAAATACTAACAGCCTTTTGTCATGACCCTTTAAATTATCACCTTACTAAAAGGCAAGTGTTCTTACAATTTAATCTTCCTCACACACTACAGTCTAAGAGTTACTCAGATATTTCACTTCTCTGTTCTTCCTTACATCTTCCGGTACTAAGGTGAGTAGAACTGAATATAGAATGAATTTGGCATAGAGTTTCTGCTTTGTAGGGATCAAAAAGGCAAACAACAGCAAATATTACACTGTCACACCTCAGAGAGCTCTGAAAAAAAAAGCAGGAATCCACAACACTTTGGAATACAAGAAGTATCCAGGACTAAGGTAGGGGTTAAAGTGGATGTTACTCATTACAGACACGGACAACCAACTCAAGTGAGTTTTACTATTAAACAGGGTCATTTTAAAGACTGCTTTTATCAGAAAGTTTAAAATATAATAGCAATATTGATAAAAATGGCTAGCCATGGTTAATAACACAGAAGGAAACACCAAAAAGCAGTTCACTGCACTGCTTGTCACAGGCTGCATTACACTGTCATGCCATATGGTAACAAAAATTGTTCCAAAAATACTTAGGTTTTCAAGATGGACATGTTTATAGTAGAGAAATTACTAAAACGTCTACAGTCTGCAGTACTATGAAATGTCACCATGCATTGCATTACAATATATTGCTACTCCTGGGGGTGAAGATTGAGAGGAATTGTGGATTCTCTTCCCAGCTCATGCCAGAGAACTTAAAAATATTTAAAGACTTGCAGCATAAGAAAACTAGATCATGGAATGGCAGGCTGAAGCAGACATGAATTTTTACAGATTAATAATTTTCTTCTATGCTTTATTTTCCTCATCCTCCATTCGTCTGCCATCATTGCCACTCAATTGCTATCAAATACAGTGGTTCAATATACCTTAATTTAGAACATTTTACAACCAATTCATATATTATGACTATCAATAACATTAGATTATTATGTCAATACTACTGCAGAAACTATTGTTATCATACCACTTCCAACATGTAATTGCTATTTATTTAGCACAAGGCTGATGGATATGTTTTATCTTTTTATGCACTCTTTTGAGGGTTTTCTTGATGTCCCAGCAAAAGAAACACTCAGAACAGCATTTTTTTTCTCATCATCAATATCCAGGCTTGAAATATCCTTAAGGGTTATTCTGTTGCCAGTTATTGTCCTCAGATGTCCTTCCAGTATTCTCTGGCAAGCAATATCAAATTTCAGGGAGTTGCACACAATGCAAACCAAAGTATTTGTGCCTTCACCAAAACAGGTAATACCAGATGAAGGGAATGGCTTTGGTTTTTAACTTTGAAAAGAAAGCAACAGGGTAAGAGGGAAAGTTTTGATGAGAAATTTGAAGCAGTCTTCAAAAAAACAAGCACACTTTCTTCCCTGCTGCCAGACTCTCTCATGGTGCTCTCTTCCTCGTGTCCTTCGCAGCTGTCCTCATGACATTCACAAACCATTGTGCCTAGAACCAAATACTTCTCACATCTCACACTTCATGGGGCACAGCCTTCCAATTATAAGATACAAAAAGAATATGCCACATTTATTTAAAGCCTCAGAATCAAGCATACAGTAAGGCAGAAGAGCTGACTGCTGCTTGACACTGAAGGGAGCACTTTGGTCTAGGCCCCTACAGCTGATTTATGACCATATATATGCAAGTGCCAAGAAAAATATCATTTGTTAGAATCAAATACATAGAAAACTGCTTTGGAGCATGGTTCACACTGTATAGAACTAAGTGTATGTATAGAACTAAGCTATGCTGTGTTGTAGATCCATTGATTAATCATTTTTATTAAGTGAATTTATATTTTTTAGCAAACCTGTCTTTTAATGTTTCTATTGTTGATTACTTCTTTGCTCTGGCTATTACATGTATACTCTAGAAGACTCAAAACTTTGATATTTGTCTTTAAATTCTTGATGTACAAAAACACATGTAACACCAACAAGTTTTTATGAATTACTTCAACAGATGAGTTATATTAAAGGTAAGGCGAAATGAATACTACTAGTAGAACAAAAAAAGGTTCAGATGTATTTTGAGAAAAATGCATCGGGGACAAGCATTTAAAAATTAAGCCCTATTATCTGACTGAAACAAAGCTATAAAGTGGGAATTGCAACATGAGAAATCCTCAGAAATATCTTCTTTGAACTAAACAGCAAAAAGGAGATCAGATGGGTTTTTAAATATCTTGGAAAACTGTGTAGCTAAGTACTACCATGTTCTTACATGAGACTTACTCTAAAGAAAACCACTTCTGTGCTTTTAAAAATGGAGTTTTCTACAAAATCTTTATAAAAGACTGATTCCTGGGGGTAGCAGGGATGGGGGCATCACAAGAGAGAAATTTTTGAAAAAGGTTTGATGGCTTTCAACACAATCTAATACAAAATTAGCAGTCTACTACAAGAAGTGCTAATGTAAGCAATTTAAGTAATTTCTACACCCAATCTAGAAATTATTAAAAAATATGAAAACTAGTGAGCATAGCAGATACATTAATATCTTACTTCCAATGAAAATTACCACTGGAACAAAAAAAAAAATCTGGTGCTCATCACAACTGTCAAAATACCTTTTCTTTGTAAAAGACTGGAATAGAACATTTTGCACTTCTTGATCTGATCAGTGTTAATCATGGCTATTTATAATGCAGGCAAATTCAAAATATACATTAGTATACTCAGACTAGCATCAAGAGTGCATTTTAGACTCAGAATCATCCAGGAGAGAGATCTGCTGCCAGTCTAAATATCTTCTTAAGAGAAAACTGCAGGCTCATCAAGATGACTACTAATTAACCTGCTAACTCCAGACTGAAATTATCTTCTTGTCAAGAATACAAGACCTTTCAATGTAACACAAGCTTGGTTTAAGAGACAAGTATTGGGAATATAAACAGAAATAACATTCCTTCAGGTGGTTTCTTTTCGAGTACAGAAGCACAGATAAGCTTCTTGCATGTCAAGGTTTTAGTCTGAAGATGGACAGTAAGATCCCCTCATCAATGACTGTAGTTGACAGTCACCAAAATCACACACAAGAAGTTCAAAGAGAGATCAGTGCCCACCTACAGTGGTGTTCTACCCACTTCAACAACAACAACAAGTATGACTATGATGAAGATCCCTGTGCTGCAGTGAACAAAAGCAGGTCTCTGAAGTAAATAAAATACCTGTTGAATAGCCACTGGAAACTATATGATAGATAAAGCCTTGTAAAGATCCTTGATGGGCACTTCTCTCTTTTCACAGGAGATTTTCAAATTATCTTTCCCTCATGTCCCTTGCTTTTTTTTCACCTTCTACTGATTCTTTAGCAGAATTTTTTTATTAAATGCAAATATTTACTATGCCATAACCTATATTGTTTCATGCCATACTGACTTCTGTGGAATGTTTTATTAAGTCACAGGAACAGCATTACCCAAGAGAAGAAACTAAACTGATTCTAGGAAGGTTTGTACATTGTTAGACCCATAAATACAAATTTGGAGTCATTTAAAAATCTCTGGAAATATGAAAATAAATCCTAAGATACAATATTAACACTTCTAATTTATCTCAAATGTGAAAAGTATAATATTCTTCATTCTCAACAGAGGAAGTGTGGGGTTTAAGCATTGATTTTAGTTCCTTACTGTTCTGAGCCAGATGTGAATTCTTTGGGATCACAGGGTTAAAAACCAAAAACAAACAAAAAACACAGCCTCCCCCTCTGCCCCTACCCCCCCCCCCAAAAAAAATTCAAGTCTTTTAATCTTCAAAGGTGGATAAACTTAATAATTTTACCTTACAGCATCATTTGGGCACTGAACTACATTAGATTTTTCCCAGTAGAAATGAACGAACAGCTCTGTAGCCAAATTTCTAACTCTATCTTATGCACCACTGCAAGTGCTTTACTTTGGTGGTGTGCAAACACTATATGCTGGCACATGTTATGAAAGGGAATTCTTATTTGATGTTTCACAGAGATAAAGTTTTTCAATGTTATGAAACCTATCATAACATTGAAACAGTAAAAATTAGGCCAGTGAAGACTAAAAATTTTATTTGAAAATTTAAATTTTGTATAAAAAATTAGTTCTCCACCTGAAAACACCAATAGTTTCTTTCTTTCTTTCTGTTTAAAACAGTAAAATCTATAATCTGCTGTAATTTATAAACTGTAATTTAAGTCTTCTTCTAACCTCTGAATCATAAAACCTTCTAATGCAAACAAGTATCTTAGAATTTTACAGGGAATATTCCTGCATCTGGTGTGATTTTATTTGTGATCAAGAACAAGAAGCCAACAAAAGGAAAACTGTGTTTTGAGGGAACATCAGGCACTTTCTAAGGGAAGGCACATACAGTTCTGCATAAGAGTTGCATGACTCCTGAAACATCCAATAAGTCCCTTTTTGCTAAAGAACCCACTGCTTTGAATTACCTACCTTTACTAAATACATTTTCTATTTTCCCAACAAGCTCTCTGAGAATCTCATATTAGCTTGTAGCTTCTAGCAGCCTCTCTTTCATTCAGCCTTACCAAAACCATTGCTGAAGAGGACAGCCTGCTCTGAACAAATGCAAACTATCCCTATTAATTCTGTTGGAAATATATTCACTATATCCCTTGAAATATTTATGTTTACAACTATTATGCCAGGGAATGACAACTCAGACTGTGCAAGAGGTTGAATTCAGGTGAAAACAAAAATACCCCTGTGATTTAAAGACTGTACATCTATGGTGTCTTCTGTTTCCACAGAAATCTGACTTTTGGTATAGTATTAGTTGTAGGCTTGAGGTGGGTGTTTTTAAGATCAGAATAGTAATGCCTACTCCATCAAAAAAAACATAAACTTCATAACAGAGACCTAGGCATTTCATTTCTATGTGTTTTCTAATTGTTATTAATAATATTAAGAAAAAACTTTAAAATATAAGAGATCCAACCAGAATCAAATTAATGTTCAAATTACTGTACAATTATCAATCTGCTTTAACTCACAAATAATGAAAAGTGCAATTCACACAATATCATCTTATAATCTGACTTCCCTGACTGGGCTTTCCACAGGAAACTTTAATCTTTAATGCTTCATCTACAGGAGCAATAAAATAATTATCAAAAGATATTCACAGGAATGAAAGTCAGAACTTCCTCAGGACCCAAGAGAAAATTTTATAATTCAGTTCTACAGTACAGTTTTAGTCACTGCTACCTACACAGAACTGGTGTATTAGTATTAATATCAATGAACCCATATGTATATTTTTTACATACACTGGCACACAATAACCAGTGTTTGAACTGACTTTGGCTTATTTTATTTGCTACAACATAAATATTTAACCAGATATTATAGTTTAAAGCACAGCATGCTGTTCACCTCTTGGTAACATGCATACAAAATCAGCCTATGGAACTGTGTTGTTCAATACGTGACAATTTAATACAAGTTTTTCCACCTCTTCAGCCAAACAATTGCAGCTTGTAATTCCAGACTGAAGCTTGGATACACAGTAATGACATTCAGCTATATCTAAATCTATATTTTGAGCCAAGGTTCTATCCTTCAAGGACAGGTCTCACTTCCGGAAATCCACCATGGAAGAGGTAACCAGTGACAGAGGGTTTCACATTTACATTTTTCTTGGCTTGTATTACTGTGTGATGCTCTGCAGCGGCAGTGATTCGGCCACTTATACCTGGCTCCACTACATGAAAACATTAAGTAAAAAATTTTCCATTAAAATTCTATTAAACTCTAATTGTTAAATATACTCAATATTAGTTATTAATCTGTTGCTTACAAAGGAATACTGGAATAGCCTATTTTTCACTTTCAGCCACATGACATTTTTTCAGCACTACAGAAGTTTAAAGAAAAGGAAAGGAAGTAAGATCTTGCAGTCATTGGTGGCCAATTCTGCTCTATCTTTTACTTACTGTTTATTGCACTGTGTTTTAGGAGAAACCTTCTGGAGACAGGACACCTACTTGGATTTCTAAATCATGGAATTATTTGTTTGTTGAAATATTTTGGTTATAATTCACCTTCCTTTGAACAGCAAGTCTTCCCTTCAATAAGCTCACTAGGCCTGGACAGAGAAATACAGCTTGTTATATTTTTGAAAAATCAACTCTAACTTACTATCAGTTCTACATGACCTTACACAGCTAAAGCAGAATTCTTGGTATAGTAATAAGTATGATTGATCCACAGCTCATAGGATTTAATAATAAGGTCTTGAGAGACACAGAAGCCAGTGTTCTCAGAGCTACTCTCACACAGAACAAGAGCTGTGCTCTTTGGATTACAGCAATGCTATCTGTTTATCTTTAAGCACAAGATGGATGTACAATTTGATGACAAGACATTAGAAAGCATCATGAAGACATTACTACCAAGTGCGCTCCAGTGGGTACAACATATGCTACTGAGATACCAGAAATATGATGTAAGGATAAGATATTGCCCAGGGAAATCATTTACTGAAGGCAGATAAACAAAGCATGAAGTGTAAAACCCAATATAACACAGTTGCTGTTGAAGAATAGTAGAAAGTCAACTAATGTAAAACAATGCCTCAGTTTCACTGATCTTTATTTCAAGAACGTACCAAAAAGGCTATGTTATCAAAATAAAATGATTCCAGCTTCTTGTG
This sequence comes from Molothrus ater, assembly GCF_012460135.2. Taxonomy (NCBI): domain Eukaryota; kingdom Metazoa; phylum Chordata; class Aves; order Passeriformes; family Icteridae; genus Molothrus; species Molothrus ater. Next base: position 127,673,930 of record NC_050478.2, read on the forward strand.
TGACCAAATTTTAGCCACAATTGGAACTGTAATGGGACTCAAAGAAATCTAGCAAAAACAGTTCTTACCTCCTAATTAGTGTAGTCACTTGACACAGAGCAGATATGTTAAGCTAAATCACTACTCTCAGCCAGGTCCTCCAAGCAGTAAAGGCATAGTGTGTGGCATCTGCCTCAAGCTTCAGGACACCTCCATGGAGCTCAGAAGCAGTTTTGCAGTACTCACCAAGCACCCTGTCTTTCTTCAAACTCAGTGTGAGAGTAATTCATCATTCTCTGAAGAAACACAAGTCTCCTGCAGACTACAGAGAGGATGTGGCCCAAAATATTTCACACAGGGACTCAGAGTAACCTGCTAAGGCAGATACCTACATTTTTAGAATTCTAAAACCTGTACTTGGCATCTACAGTGCTTCAGTCCTTAAAAGGAACCATCTACTATTTGTACCATATTGTAAATGCTGAAAATTATTTTTTAAAAGATGAAAAAGAAAGAGCTGCCAGTCTGTCAAAAACTTGGCAGGCACACAATACTGAATGAGAGAAGGCTTCGTAGAAGGAACACATCTGGAGTAATATCTGTGCTTGCAACTTCCCTGTAAACAACTCTTTTACTAAGTGATGGCTTTGCTTCAGAAATGGAATCTTTTCCAATCCCACAGCCACAGAGCAACTTTGATCAATTAATGCTTTTAAGCACTCTGACACTGGATATTACAAAAGTGCAAAGACCTATTATTACTTTCCACTTTGTGCTAGAAAATATCACCTAGTAGGAACAGGGTACAGAATAATCCATAAATTACAGTTAAGTAAAAAAATTGACATTTTCCAACCGTATGTTCATTCACCAACCTCAGAAACAATAGGTAGAGTATGTTTATGCTTGAGTGACATTGCCTGAAGTTTTAGCAATGTGCTGAATCACACAATTGTAAATACTCATATTTATTACAACCAGACTTAACACTAGCTGAAGCAGAGAAAGTATTTTCATTTACTTCAAATGCTGTTCAAAAACTTAGTGTTTATATCAGAGTAAGAATAAACCCCAATGGCCATGATAATAATCCAAACCAATAATAAGGTCACAAGAAGATGCATTGCACATATCTGATTGTTCAGCTGAGACCCCATATAAGGGATAGGCAAGCTTTTACCTGTTTAAAATTTTGTTCATCAGAGTCTACTCAATTTGCAGATACAATCATTTTATCATTTTTCTTCTGCAAAGTATAAAAGCAAGTTTGTCAGAATCATTGTCTCACCATTAATATTAAAGCTCTTCATTATCTCTTCTGACAGAACAGAGCAGTCTTCGAACATCCTAGGGAAAATTCCAATTCATTCATGAAAGTCAGAAGCACATCAAGTAACATGAGAACTGGACATAGTTTTCAAGACCAGTGAAAAAAATTGTATTTTGGCCACTGTTCATGAAAGGATGGGAGCTACTGCCGACAACTACAAATGTTTGTCCCTTGTCTGTACTCAGCTTCACAGTTAGGCCCAGAGGTGCTTGCTAAGCTCTGAAAGTTAAGAGTCCTAACCTACAATAAAGCTTGTCTATAAACACTGTCAGAGGAAGCAGTCAGGTTCTAGCACTCTAGGTCAATGCCTTTGATAGGTAAGCCCTACAAAATCCACCTATGGAAATTTTCTGCTTGTCACAAAATACTTGCTGATCAACTATGGTACAATTAAGCTCAAAACATAAGTTGTAGCTGCTGGGCTTTCTCATGAAGCTCTACTTTAGGAAAAAAGTGATCAAAGTTTTAATTTTAACTTTAGAAAAGCAAAGTATACCAGAATGCGTTACTGAGAATAAAACAGGGCTTCTGTGGAGCAGCAGATCTTCCTAACTGCACAGTACAGAGAACAAAAAACTCTGTATCAGAATGACACCAGGAAAAGAAGGTAGAAACTATTTATTGAGGTCTCTGACCAGATCACTGAATATAGCATTTGTCTACCCAGTAGACCAGTGTGAAAGGCATACCAGCTCAGTTCAGAAGTTAAAGATCAGCAGAGATGACCTCAAGTGAAAACTTCTATAGTCAAGCTTGACTGTTGCCAAAAGAAAAGCAAGTATCTTCATACCATGTTGGCAGGTATGGGTTTACCTTTAAGAATCAGCTTAGATCTTCAGCTATCAGGAAAAGTGGAATTCAAATAAAACCTCCAGCTATTCTAGTAAACATAAAGTAGGCAGCAGTGTTCCAAGAAGACTGGATCTACAGTCTCCCACAGACACAGGCTGAGAGCCTAATGCTGTCACACAACAGTAACTATTAGTACCAAATATTACATGTATTTGCCTGTTACCTAATAGGCAACCATACTTTAGACACTGTTTGAGCTTCGAATAAGCTATCTGTAGTAAAAAAATTAAAAGTAGTATTCTTCTCTCATGGGCACAAACATATCGATACTGAGTACTCTCTCTCCTAAAATCTATCTTACTTCACTCTTATCTTTTTTCTCTAGAGAGTTTCAAAGCATGTATATATTGCCATTCCTTTGAACTTTATTCCCATTTAAAAATCCTGGCAACTTTGTTTTATATTTAATATTTATTTATTTATCACATGGATTTATTGTCTTATATGGGGTCTCAGGGTTTTGATGATAATGAAAGATGCTGCATAAATAAAATAAATTCCTCTTAGCGCTCACATTCAAAAAGAGACCAGGAGTATTGCTGCTTAAAGGTTGGATATTCATTCCTCAGTACAACTTTTCCTTTACAGCGTGCATATATGCAATCATGCATTATATTTACAAATGCCATGTTAATTATCGGGTATCTACATTATCATGGTAAAATTCAGTGCCCAGGAAGTTCCCACTAAGGAAAACATAGAGAACTAGCTAGTTGCTTACCTTTTACACGGTTAACATTAGGTAAGTTGACTTATTTCCCCAGAATGCTACAGCTTTTCAGAGTCGGCATCGGATTGACACTCATTCAGTAGAAGATATAATAGATCAGATATGGCTAATCCATTAGAAGAGATTTGAACAAAATGACCACAGCACATCCAGGTATACATCACACTCTGTGGGAGCATCTCTTCCCTCCCTTGTGTATAAATACTGCAGTAACTACAGTAATAAAAAAATTATTCTGGTTTCTACTTTTAGTAGCAACTGAATAATGACATTTGAGAAGAAGTAGCAACAGTCTGTAGACCAAGTAAAAATGAACTCCAACTTTCCAAACAATTGTCCCATCTTCCATTACTTGACACTGTATTTCCTTAAGCTACATGTAGATAACTTCACTTCCCCAGACAGCTTCTTTTCTCCCCTCTCCTCATATCATTTCCCCATTCTCCATACACATACAAAATTTTTCTGACTGCTTTTGTGCATTCAGGAAAATTTCTAAAGCAAAGCAAATCTGAGGTGAAATGGCTGAATATTACACAAAAGAGAGAACTATTACTGTAAAATCTTTCCAGTCCCTCCTCAGCTTTCGGATTCTCACAAACTCACTAAATGTCTGTTCATGTCAAGTCTGCACACTTCTCAGTGGTTAAGATTAACTGTATTTGGGGTGGAGAAATATGATTTTTATAATACTGTAATATTCTCAGATACATGGATTTAATATTTTAATATTAGAATCATTTTACTAATAACTTATTGTAATATTATTTAATGTCATATTATAGTTAATATGAAAACACATACAACATTTCTTCTGAGACATCTCTCTACACCTTGGTCTTCTGCTCATAATTTAAGTGCCAAAGTCCCATAATTGTTTGTTCTGCAACTTACTGCTTCTTGCTATAACTCATTCATTAAATTGTCCTATTTATTGGCATAGCTAATTACTGCTTGTCTGAATACCATTAGTACCATTTCCTCCCTTGTCTCTAAAGTATGCAAGTGATGTTTTCCGACAATTTGTAACATAATTTTAAAATATTGTACAAATTACATTTAACAAAAGGATGGAAAGTTATTTTATGAGTAATAATTTCACTAGCTTTTTTCTCAGCACACGTCGCCTTCATAATGAAACACAGGGGAGACATTTGTAACATCAAAACTCTTAAAATTCTTATCTAAAATTGTGAGAAGAAAAGCAGCAGAAAAAAAGAAAAAATTGTATTTAATAGTTCAGTTAACATTTATTAAAAAGAAGAATTCAAATAATATTTTGTTTCTTGATTTGACAATATTTTTGGATTTATAAGACTAAGTCAAAATCACTAAAGCTAAGCAAAATAATTTTCAAATTGAAAAGTTGCTATGCATAGAAGTTCAGGCAACTATGCTACAGTCATGATGCTAAAATGTCATCTTGAAATGACATTAGAGTGACACATCATTGAAATTCTAACATCTTTTAGGTTTAGAATATAAAATAGACTATCTTCACCTTTCTGGATTTGAAGCAGGAAAATTTTTGACTATTTTGTTTACAGTTTTGCAAATTATCATGTTTTCCATGTCCCTCAAAGCAAATCATCTGAATTCCACTAATGAAGTATCTGGGAAGACTTCAACCCAAATTATATTTGGAGCATTAATGGATCAGACTAGACCTCAAATTATTCATCAAGACTCCCATCTCAGGACTATGACTGAAGTGTTAAGCTTCACTGATATCCAGTTACCAAAAAGTAACCAAACACTGGATGAACACATTATTCAATTATACATTGCTAAGCATAACTAAGTTTTCTGTACAGTTATAGAAAAGCTATGGTATTGTATTTATTAGTTTTTACAATCAAAGAGAACTGATATCACAGACAAAGACTTTAACAGTTCAGTTCTATCTAGTTCTATCTTTCTAAAGCAAATATTTAAAGGATATCATTTCTTACACTTGACTGAGTTCATGCCTCTATTCTTTACTCATGAGGAAAGAATCAGAACATCTTTAACAAAAGTGTCCACAGAAAGTTCACTTACAAAAGCGTATACATAAGTGTAGATGCTCTAAGGCATATAAGGAAAAAAAGTTGCAGCTGTCTCTTAAACTAAATTCTCATTCAAGACAGACAGTATTCTCCCTTTTGCAAAATTAGTGTAAGCAATGAGCAAACAATGTATCTGCTACACTAATTACATATCACTACCTACTATTTTAACCAAAGCAGAGCATATTTTTGAGCATCCCAGAGTGATTCCATCCTGAACCAGCTGTCCAGCTATGTTGTATTATTATCTCCTTATGCTGACACCAGCAGACTGCATTCCCAAAACAGGCTGCCCTACCCCTTCTGCTTGCTCTTAAAAGTCATGCTGTCCTACTTGTTGGATTAGCAAAAGTACATCTGTGGCCATCAGGTGAACTAGATAAAGAAAGTGCTTTGAATTAAAACTGAACCATGAGAAATGGGGAGAGAAGCTGGTTTTCACTTGGAACAGTTTCTTCCCCCAGTTTGCTCTATGGACAGAATAACATTTGAGCCATATGTGAACACTTTATGAACCAACAGGCAAAAGGAAGAGGCCACCACTGTCTGTCTCAGTTGCATGCTGTTTTAAAGCAAATCTTGAAGCAGGATGCAAAACTGAAAAAAAATTAATTACCCTGGAAAACTGTTTATTTTCCTTCCCACAGAGGAATCTCAATAACTAGCTTATTTTGGATGCCAAACAATTAGATAGTTGAAGACTTTTGCACTAAGAGTGACCATAAAGCATCTATTTAACTGCATATGAAGTGATTCTTCTTCAAACAACCACATGCTCAAATTTATTTCCAAACAGTCCTCTAGCCTTTTAAAAATCTGATTGATAAGTGTATCCTCATTTTTCTATAAGCCTTTTGATGAAAGTAAACATGCTTAGAAATTTATTTAAAAAATCCACAAGAATGCCAATTACAGCAACAAATTACTTTCTTACTTCCTTCTGCCTCCTAATAGTACTGGAAAGAATTCCATAGAGTGAAATTACAAGTTGTAGTTGTAAAAAATTGTTAAAACTGACAGAAGTGATAGCTGAAGTCATTTGAATAGCTTATATTAAATGTTTCCTATAAATGTGTCTATGTACAAACAGCTTGCTGTGCATTAGCACAGCTTGAAAAGTAAGGGTCTTTTTTCCAATCAAGACAGTTCTGAATATAGAATTCTCAAAAAGTTCCATTTGAGAATGATTTCTGGGACATTAGTTCTACGGTTTTTTACAGACCAGGTTGACTACAGACTTTTAATTACACCAAGGTCTATTAGCATGACCACTTAGAAATTTCTTGTTAATCTGTAAGCTAACTTAAGAGCAAATCTAGACCTTGGAATATGTAGAAACTTTTATTTCAATAAAAGAATTCAATAATTGCAACACAGAACAATCCAATGTATTTGGATATTGTAATTCTAGTATTAATTTATGAGGGGGAAACCCATATAGAAAATACCTTTATTTTCAAAAGCTTTCAAAGAATATTTATTTCCTACCATATGGGTTGCATTTTTTGGTCTTATAAAGTGAAAACTGGCTAGATCAGCAGCCTTAAAGGGTTAATACAAAATCTAATGAGTTCCTCACTTAAAGGCATCCCTCAGGGGTCAGTGTGGTTTAAGATCTTCATTAATGGCTTGAACAACAAAACAGAGTGACCTCAGCAAGTTTGAAATTGTACCAAATTCGTGGGAGATACCAAGACACACTAGAAGGCAAGGCTGCTACTAAGGAGACCTGGGTTGTCAGAAATATGAAGTTCAGCACAGGTAATTTCTGAACTCTACTTTTGGGACAGATAAATCTCAGGTACCAGTACGAGCTGGGGATGAACGTACTGGAAAACAGCTTTGCTGTATGAGCATGAATCAGCAGTGAGCCCTTGCAGCAGCAAATGCCAACCATGTCCATGGATGTATGCAAGTGCAGATGGCAGGCTGAGATGATTATTCCCCTCTACTCAGCAATTGTGAGACCACATCTTAAGTGCCATGTCTAGTCTGGGGTTTTGCAGTACATGATGGTTTTGGAGTGAATCTGGCAGAGGAGAGCAAGACTGCCACAGGACTATGGCAAGGGAAAATCAATACAGCTGGGATGTTCAGGTTTAGGAGGAATTCTTCTTGCTGTCTTCACATACCAAATGGGAGGTTCCAGAAGAGCAAAGCCACACTTTCCCTGGAGATCCACAGAGTTAGGATAAGAGGAAAAGACCCAAGACATGGCAAAGGAAATTCTGAGTAAATGTTAAAGAGATGGCAGTGATGACTGTAAAACTGTAGAACTAGTTGTGAAAGGAGGTTGTGGAATCTCCAACCTTGAAGACAATAAAAAATTTGACTAGAAACCTTACCAAAACAGGTTCTGCTTTGAGCAGGAGGTTGAATTAAATCATCTTCAGAGGTCCCTTTTAACATAAAACATAATGATTGTATAGTTTTATTTAGAGTTCTAAAGTGATCATGGAAACTTGGTCAATTCTGAGTTAAACAGAATAAGCTCCAGACCTAGCACAAGCATTCAGATATTTTTGTTAAGAACATGGCTCAGCTACATACCATTTCACAGGTTCATTGGAGTAACTGGCTGTAAACCAAAAAATAATTAGATCTCACACTTTAAAAAGTATTGGAGGTTCAGTTTCATATGTAGAATTTCTCACAGCACAAAGGACAAATTAAAAATCTAGGACTAAATTTCCTTTCACTTCTTAAAATCTGCAAAGATGATGAGGGAATATCTGAGGAAAACAGATACATCTTTCCTCCTTAAGAACAGCACTAATTCACTGCAGTATAAGTAACTGTGTGTCCAGATATTTGGGCATGAACTGCACTTTATTTTTTTTTTTCATTCAATGTGAAATCAGCGAAGGAATTCTTGTTTTTATCGATTCTACAGGCACGCAGATAACTTTGCTAACATGCAAATTTAATGGCAAAGATACTTGTTTCATTTTTACATTTAGACTTCAGGTTTTAGTGGCATTAGGAAAGCAAGAGGAAAATTAGCATCCCCAGAGCAGTTCATCTGTTTCGCTTTCTCTCACCACAACAGCAAGCAATGGAAGGAGCAAGATTAAAGCCCAGGGTATGGATATCATTTTAGAGCTATTCACATACAGAGAAGCTAAATGATCATACCTCAGCTGTACACGCCTATTGCAACTCGTGTTTCACTTCCCAAATATACTGGGTTTAAAACAGAGCAGACTGCAGTTTTGATAACATCTGCTACAACAAATAACAGAAAAAAAAAGAGTGTGAAGTCTGATGAATGTTTAAACAGAACATTTTTTATGGATCAGCTAAATCTTTTCTGCTTTTTAATTAAAAGTAAAGAAAATGGAACTTAATTATCCTGTAAAGATTAGCTTGTGGGCATCTTCCTGTAAATTACTTCTAATTGAAAGCAAATTGTCAAGTGACATTCAAAGTACTGTCCTTTAAAACACAGCTGTTCTATTGCTGATTTCAGTACATTACAGTGCTTTCTTGTTACAGTAAGGCATATTTGAATATTTTAACAATTTGACTGGTTTTGTATGGATTTCCATTTAGTATATCTTAATTACATTCCCTCCTCCAAAAATCGGAACTGGTTTTGTATGGATTTCATTTAGTGTATCTTAATCACATTCCTGTCTCCAAAAATCAGAAGAAATATTAGCTACCTTTTTGTACCAAATATCCTAAAGCTATCTCTCTGCACCTTTTATTTTGAAGCTCATTGGTTAATCCCCGATTAGCACATGGCATGGGTAACTGGCTAGTAGCCTGCTACCTGAACCATTCATACTGCTGGGAGCCAATGCTTTAGCAAAAACATTTTAAATATCTTAAGCAACTTCAAGTAGTTTTATTGGATCAAATACAAACTGAAAGTTCACAATCTTTTTCTTTCATCTATTTATAAATTCTTGGGATGGTATTTTATATACTTTCACAGTAGAACATTATCAAATAGCAAGATAAAACTATGGTACATTAATATAAGTTTATCAAATATATTCAATCGCTTTGATAAACCACTTAAATGCGACTTATCATTCCACTTAGAACTGTAGCCCCAACCCAAAAACCTGTTACTGCCTTTTATTAGATCTTCCTTAAAACAGCAAGATTTCATTTGGATGGATTAGGTTTCAGCCTTCTCCTTCTACTTCAGAAAAAGGTAATTTTATCCTACAATCATAAAGCCAAAAATAAACCAAGATGAATTTCACATTTCTACAAAAAATTAACACAGCATTGGGCATTTCTAGTGCAATCCTTCAGTTTTTACAAGCTTTATTTTCTCCCAGACTCTAAATATACACATTTCTCTGCAGCAGTGAAACTTAAAACTTTTCATGTCAAAGTGTAGTGCTTTCACAGCATTAGGCTTGAAAAGCATGACTACAGCTGAGAGGTGGTTTAAGAAGGCAACGTGTTTGGACACATTTGTTTTAGACAGCAAGTATGTTTGCATATTAGAGCTGTGACATGACCAATTGCATGGCTCACAGCTGATGGTGGGCTTGAATCCCCAGACACCGGAGAGGGTGAGCTGGAAGTGACTGCTCAGGCTATCATTTGTTTTTCCCCAGAACTAACTGCACATACAGCTTAGCCATTTTGCAAGGAAATAGTGGTATCCCTGAGGACCTACTGCTTGTGAACCCTTCACAATGCTTCCCTTCCTCTTTTTATCTCCAAAATGTATGACAAATGCATTGTGACTCTCAGTCAAATTCAGACTCGTGTGCTTCAAAGGGTTAATGTTTGCCACACTAGAAAGGTATTTATAAAGATGTTATGTCATCACTGGATTGGGGAGAAATTACTTACTTCTCTTATTTAGTATAAAGTCATAAATATTAATCTAAGATAATAAGAATAATTTTAAAGCATGATTTTATTATGATCTTAATTCTATCTGAATTCAGTATCTTTGGTTTCCTATCAGGCTATCAGGTATCTGAACAACTTAGTAAAAACGATTCAAAATAAGTAAAAACCAGGCAGGCAATTTTTTATTGTGTTTTTGGTTTCTATTCCCCAAATTTCATGTGGTATTTATTTTCTCCCACTTAAAGCAAGAATGATATGGGAAAGAAAATTATCTTCATTATGTCTTAAAGGAAATGAGATGCATGGTTATTCTTATGTATTGTGGAAGTAGAATTGGAAAGATTATACCATATTCTGGATAAAATGCTTTGACATCTCTAGGACATAAAGAAAATCCCCTGCTCACAAGCAGTGGTTTTCAATCTCATCTGCAGGTTGCACTTGAAGAACATCCCACGTGATCAGCAGCTGGTGTCAGCTCAAAGAACACAGCTAATGTCCTCACAAACATTGCACATTGTAAGCTCTGCAGTAGTCATCTACTACAAGAAGACAAAGAACCATCAACCATTTGTTCTTTGGTATTAAATTTCAAAATTTATGGGACAGGAAAATAGATTAGTAGTGATTCTAAAGAACACTGGAAATGAAAACCACTAAAAATTTGCACAAGTAATGCATTTAATACTTCTGTGAAATTACAACACTGGGAGAGTTAATTTTGACATGGATTAATTATTGAGGCTCCTTATCGCTTCTGATATCTGGAGACAAACACATGTGCAACCAGGGTATGCCTCAGCAGCCTCATCAATACTGTCTATGAGCTATGCCAACAGACTGCTCTGTAGGTGACTCGAATATATACAGAATAGAGTACTGAAGCTGAGCCTACAAAGAATTAAAGATCATTACTCTGCTAAAAAATTCCTGAGAAGATCACCTCAACCTAATATGCCCTTCTGACATTCCTCCTTCAACATTTCATTTTTTCCCTCATTTCTCAATGTGATATCCAGTGCAGTGAACCAACAGTGCAGATAGAGGGAAGCAGAAGCTGAACTTCATGACTTTACCAACCAACATTTTTTTTTTTATGTTTTAATTTATAAATGTCTTGTTTGTTTCTACAGTAATGTTCCACATAATCCATCTGCAAGACTGCTGGCATTTACTTTTGTTCTGGCATCTATCATGAAGAGAAGATGGGAAACTGATAATGCTCATTAAAGGTTCTCAGAAAGTTCACTGGAAGTCCCTCTAGGGTCTCAGGTGAAGTATCATTTCTTAAGAGAAGCTAAAACAAATATTAATCAAAACACACCACAAAAAACTCCAAAATGAAACAAAAACGCCCAAACAACAACAAAAAAGCCACAAAAAACAAGCAAACAATATCAACAAAATCCACATACATGTCAAGAAAGACCAATGTGTCCGTCACTGAATCACAGGTACTTCTGGGAAAAAAATGGATTTAATAATTTTAAAAAAAATTGACAAATCATTCAAACCTCATGGAGGAGGGGAGGTATTAATAGAAGACTCCCCAAATATGAACCATCACTCGAAGTAGCACAGCAAACTGGTATATAAATGGTGCCAAATGGTGTACATAACCATAGCCAAATGTGCCATCAAAATTTTGAGGAGTTTTCTTGCAAAAAATACAACACAGGATTCAAATTTCATTTCTCTGTGATAAGCATGACACATCTTGCCACCACTATTTAAACTTTTCCCCATGGGCACACCATCCCTTTTCCATCACAGAAAAATGGAAATATAAAATTTAAAATATTTTAAACAAAAATTTTTTAAACTAAATTCAAACTTTAGATTTTAGACTCCTATGACAATTTGTCTACAAGCAGATTATATCCACTATGGAAAATTAGTTTACCTTTTTCATTACATTCAGGGCCAACCGTAAATCGGGCAGTAGAGCCTCATTTTTCTCACAAGGATGCTTATTCAGTGCAGCAGTAAGAAGCAGGTAAATCCCACAGATCTACCTCCCTAGTATTGACCCTTTCTTCTCATTGATGATGACAAATTTATGATTATTTCTTCCCTTTCCACAAGGGATTCTTTAGTGTGGATATAAATCCAACTATAAAAATATTAATAATTATATTACTCTCATTAGAGTCATTATAATTCTTCTACATTACTTGAATTGCAATGCTATTTTAAGAACATTAACAGACTTTTAAAATCATTAAATTATTTTTCTTCTTTCATGAAATGGAAACAGATTCTTTATGACATTACAGTATTTCCAGAGTGATGTCACTGTGAGGAAGAACAGACATGGGTGGGTAGCCAGCTTGAAGGTATCACAGGTCCTGTAAGCCAAGCTCCAGGACTGACCTACAAGGTACAAAAGACCTGGCCATACAGCTCTAGCCATTGCTCCCATTTTGTTTGAAAGAAACTGAGGCCTTTGATCTCTGCAAAAAGCATCAGATTTTAAAATGGCAGACTTGAAATATTTTCCACAGTTCCTCCTATCCAGACACCAAAAAGCCAGAAACCACAAGTAGAAGCAACACAGAGCTTCCAAAAGGTGAAGTGGGTCATTTCAATGAATGTAGAAGTTTTCATAAACAAAAGGTAGATACTAAATCCAAGAACTTTCTTGGGTTCTGTGGATCTGCTCTTTCAGACAGTATTTCTGGTGTATCAATCCTGCCTAAGACGCTAAGGAATGAGTAAGCCTTAAATATGTTTTTTCACTAAAGCCAGGTCATTGAACTCACTGTATCATATACAAAAATGCACTGATAAAGAATTCCACATACAATTCTACTCCTGAACTAAAATGAAGCCTTCAAATTAGGGCATGTCTACTGAAATTTGGTATCCCACATATAACTAGGATATAAATACTAACAAACAAAATTACTCAAGATTCTGTAGTAGAGGGGGAAAGGGGGTGAAAATTGCCCCCCAAATCAATCTCAAAATGCAATTAAAACATAAAAAATCATAAAACTTCTCTTAGTTTCTTCAGAGTAGGCTCTCTGGAATCCTCCTATTAATCTTCCATGTAGGAACACACACATACATGCACACTATTTCTGACATGTCTAATTTCTTGATTTGAAAAATGGGAGATAAAATTGCTCATAGACAAGGATGAACACTTACTCCTTATACTGTGGAAATTCATGAGAAGATGTTTCCCTGTGGGACTTTTTATGGAAATGAGAATTTGAATATTTGAGAAAAATTTAATGTTAGTTAGAATTATTAAATATGTTTAAGCTTTACATATGGAAAGTTCAGTAAACTTTTTTCATCTTGAAATACCTATCTCTTCAATTATTTTAAAATAACATTTTTCATCTGACTTTTATGCATGAGATGGATACAGAGAAAAAATAGCTTCCTTACATATATTACAATACTTAAATTTCCACTTTTATTTAAAAACTGAAAGGTAGTCATGTCATATTCTAGTACCTAAGATACCTAATTCTTGTCTGCATCCTGATATTTATATCATTACATCATTTATATTATTAGGTACTCAACAAAATGTAACAACATAGCACAAACTATTGACATGTTTGGAAAGTGATGATTGCTACAGAAGAAAGCAAAAGCCCTCAAGTAAGATCTTCAGCAAATAAAAGCATATTGATATCAAGTAAAATATAGCTACTTTTTTTTTTCATATGTTCATATTTTTCATATGTTTTTATTTTTCATATGTTTGGTTTGGGTTTTTTTTAACATGATACATGATTTCGGGATAGTCTCTGTAAAAGCCAGCATAATGAATTTTAAGGTAGCATTAAATGGAAATTTAAATAGGATGGGTAGAGATAATCTGAAATTCACATTACCCTTCACAAGTCTTCTACTCTACAGAAACCTGGAATAGGCCACTGCAAGAGATTTGTACCCAACAAATCTTACATTTTCACATCTACTCCTACACTGTAGAGATTTTCCTATACCTATCTTCCAAGGACAAAAGGAGTAACAGGCTGCAGTATGACTAGTTATATATTAATTCTCAGACTTGAGACTGAAAGACTAGAATATGTCTCACAAGAGCAGTGGAGGATCTTACTCTAACTTTCATAATTGCCAAAAATAAAATAATTGCTTTCAGTGTTTCTTCCTTGATCATACCTCTTAATACAAAGTAAAAATAAAAACTTAACCATAAAAAAATAAATTATCAGAATTCTTCAATGCCAATTTTGCAATACCTTTGGAAATTATTGAGCATTCCAGTACATTAACTTTTTTAATTAAAAAGTAAAATTATTTGGGTTATGCATGCTTCCTGAGGCAATACCAACTTCAAAAATTTGTGTTGTCATAAAACCTTTATTATAGGTCAATGTCTGTTGTTTATGGTATCAAGTTTAAACATGTAAACTGCTATTTAGACAGATACTCCCCATACCATTACTCACACAGACAGGCTGCCTTAAGAATACTCTTTTCAGAAATAGAAGTTTTCACATAATTCACCGTCTCAGACTGGAGTATGACTCCTGGGCTATGTGAACAAAGAGATGCATCCAGCACACAACCAATCACATGGGAATTCCTCCTGTCTTGGAAGATAGGCTTACATTCACAGACAAAATTCTATGTTTTCCTTCTAGCAATGCAAAAGTACGGACTATTTTGTCACGATCTTCAAGAACGAGAATATGAAATTATATAAATCATACCAATACACTGTGGGTGTGAATACACTAAAACAACATAAAAATTGTAATTTCTTCCCAGATTATGCAAATGACATAAATTCTGAGTTTTTAAGAACGCATGAGACTGCTTCCCATCCCATTCCACCTTCTTCCAAAACTACATTCTTTTAGAAATTTTGATCTGTAAATATCAACAATTAACTTTCCTTCAGAAAGATTTTAGGCAAAGAAAATCATGACAAAAATTGCATTTAGTCTATAAGTTTCTTCCTTTTATGATTAATTTAGGAAAAAATCTTCAGGTTTTGTAATTATTTCATTTTTTCTTCTAACAAAAGAAGTTGCTAGATTTATCTAAGTTCCTATATACCATGTTGATCAACAATTTAAATCTATTCCCAATATGCAAGCAGGTAACAATTGCAATCACAAACATTGCCTGCTATTGTTCTAAGTAATCACACAAAATAGAATGCAACTGACTTCTCCAAAGTCAGTTACATTCTGAGCTCTCTAAGCTTTCTCCACCTTCATAAGCACAGTAACTGACAGCTTAAGTAGGACATTTTAATATATAAGAACAGTGTTGAAAGACAAAAAAAAAAATCACTAAATAATTACACAACACTCAGTAACTCCAAACTAACATGCAGTAACCAGTCATCCTTCCATATAAGTGAGACTACATAAAATGGGAAAAAGTTCAAAACTGATATCTACCTTGAAAGTATGAAGGGCTTGTAGCAGAAGGATCACATTAAAAACAATGAGAATAAATGGATAGACTGCGCTCCACGTCCTAGCGTGTTGTTCTGGGTTCCAGAGACTAAAAAAAATCCATAACACTCACACACACACCAAAAAAAGAAGAAACAAAAACACCAACAAATGAAACCAAACAAACAAACAACAACAACAAAAAAAAAAGCCCCCAAAAACCCATACACACTTCAGAGTTCAACACTGATCTGACTACTAGTCTGATTTTTGGGCGCCTGTTTGCAGATGCAGTAGAGTTATCAATCCAAGCAGACACACAATCCGGGTCCAATGTCACTTCTCCTCATTATGTTAATAGTTAATACATGCAAATGAAAACACTCTAGCAATTTGATTTCTTTGAAGATAGTTTGCATATTGTCTTAGCCATAATGACTGTACACTTCTCTCAGCCTCGATTTATGCAAGGGTAGTTTAGTTCATTTTTATCAGCTCAAGTTCATTTTGGCTGCTACTGGAATGTATGTGTGTGTTTCTTTTTTACCTTTCACCTAATTACCATTCAGGTACCATAAGCAGATTTTTCATGCTATTGGTGTTTTTCTTAATTAAGAAACAAATGAATTCTCCCTAGCAAAAAAGATGGAACAACAGAGTAAGATGCCAGAGGCTGATGTTCTGCTTCTTAATTGAAGCTGCTTCATTGTTAGGTGTCTGTTATGAGGGGGCAGAAGTGTCAGGAGTTTACTGTGAATAGTATAAAAATAAAAGTATAAATAATACTTTAAAAATTACAAGTTAATACAGAAATATATTTTTTACTGGCATAACTCAACTACACTGCTCTTCCTTCCTTTAGGAGAATAGGCTCTTTAAGTGTAAATTATTCTTCCCATATGGAAAGCCCCAGGTTCTAATCCCAGCCCAGAGTGAATTCCTTTCTTTTTCCTTTGTCTATTATCTGCACCCCGCTTGTGTGCTCATGTTGTTCAATTAAGGAGGTACCTGAATTTACCAGTGAGAGTAATTTTGTTACTTTTCCTTCATCCTTTCAGCAAAATAAGTCTTTCTTGCTCTCTCTCACTCCCTCATCCCCTCCCACCCCACAAGTCTCCATTTCTAAGTCATGCTTTTTGCTTCCTTTCAGGGCTAGGTTTTCCCTTGCACTAAAAACACCACCACCACTAACAATTGTAAGAAATTCAGGGCAGTATGCTAGTCAGGACAATATTCTTCCACTGTAGTTTTACAAGAAATTAGAACTTCTAAGCATTAAGGCCCTCTAGGAATGTTGCATTCTTCTTTTAACACATTTAACATCTTCTTTGGACATCTTTTAAGGGTCACATCACCCTAAAGCACACGGCTCATTTCACAGGAGTAAATTGGGATTTGAACACTGATACTGAGAAATCATTTGGTCTTGGAGTTTGAAACTGCAACACATGATCAAACATCAGCATTAGCCCCACAGTGCTGGTCTCTGCATTTACACTAACATCAGTTTGTGATAAGTATACAACAGTTGTGCAAAAAATCAGAAATCAAATATCTGACAAAGACTAAACCCTACCACTCCTTTTGCACGCAATCTCTATCTGTTTCAATAGGAATTATAGGAATGTAAGAACTACAAAATCAGTATCTCCCTGCACACTCAAGTAATTAACTCACTTTTCTATTCAGACATTTTTCCATTAAGTTAAAGGGGAACTGCAGGAAAACAATAAAAACCAAAAATAGTTTTTTAGCACAGTATTACCACAGATCAGTTCTAAAATAATTCTTATCAGACTGAAATGAAGCACTGCATATTGTCTTGAAGACATACAAATCTGTCTGTTACCAAATGAAACTGATCTACTATAGCAAATCTTTCTATATTTTCTCCATCTGCTTTGATCGATGGTTTTGGATCAAAGGTATATCAAATTTATTTTCTGTTTAATCAATACAAATCACGCAAAGGGTTTCATCAATATGAATACTAAACTGATATACCTGTTGATGTAAACTATGTGTCATAAGCCTTTAATATTTTTTATATATACATTTAAATGGAAACTATAGAAATGTGTGAGAAAGACTTTTTCCTCCCACTTCCTTCCTTTGCACATTTGCTGGAGGTTCATTCTC
Source organism: Molothrus ater (assembly GCF_012460135.2). Classification (NCBI taxonomy): domain Eukaryota; kingdom Metazoa; phylum Chordata; class Aves; order Passeriformes; family Icteridae; genus Molothrus; species Molothrus ater. The sequence goes on from NC_050478.2 coordinate 127,691,228, forward strand.
TTCCCTCAGCAGAGAAGCTGGATCCAACACATAAAGAAATGTAACGCTATGAGGCTTCTATTTATAAATCTTTCCTTTTCCAAAGAGAAACAGTACAATTTCAGCTTTTTTTCTTCTTAAAATATACAAAAGATGCCAAATATTATGAAGAAAGCAAAGATTCAGTTTTGTTCATTTTTCTACTGATTTTACATATGCAATTCCTTGAGCTTGATTGGTTTTTTACAGCATTTTCAGTAAGATGGAAAACGAAACCTCCTGTCAGTAGTTTAATTTCACACAGAGCTGTAATCACCGGGTCACAAGGGAAAAAAAAGAAAAAAAAACCACCTCTGCTGGTTGTCTCCATACAGCAAACAAAAAAGCTCAGCTCTTCACCGACTGGACTCACTTTTTCTGCATCCCTGCTGCAGTCTGAACTTCATTTTTCCTCTCAATCAGTCTCTGACCTCCTCACATGGTGTCCCTGCCAAATTCTTGGCATTGGAAGTGAGGGGGAAGAGGCCATACCATAAGCGTGTTGATAATGAGGAGATAGAAATAGAAAACCAGCTGGATTGTCCTAATAAAGTATGTCTGGGATTCAGAGACACAACAACTCCCTGTTCAGGTCACTGTTCAGCATTTTAACCCTTTGCATTCCAGACTGACCTTTCACTGATCTCCACTAATTTATTAAATTAACATTTAATATGAAATTGTACTTGAAAAATTCACTTTAATTTCAATGAAACCTATGACCCGCTTCCATCTAACTGCATTTTAATTATGTCATTTTCATCTGCAACATGCAAGTGACTCCTGAAAAAATTTTTGCTCATTGTTTTTCTCCTTTTCTGCTATGTTAAAATTGCCTATACCGTCATATTTGATCTCTTTTCTTTTGATGAAGTATGTCTTGGTTCACTGATGCAATTTAAGACCTTTCTAAATCTCTAATGTAAAAAAAATATTGTTTTCTCTTTACATCAATTGTGGATGGACATAAAACTTAGTTCTAAGAAATCTCTATTTAAGCTGATTTGATTCCATCTTTAGAGCATCTATCTTTAACACACTCCAGGAGTTCCCCACACTGTCCTCATATTCATTTATAGCAGTGATAAGGCCTTCAATGAGGACACAAATCAAGAAAGGAGGAAAATAAATGTTGTGGTTTTGGTTTTGCTTCTTAGTCACACTTCACATCTTTTCACAGAGCACTATCAAGCAAAAAGGGCAAAAACTCAATGCCATCAAAGTCATACACAGGGTGGTCAAAAAGCCTTTTACTGTTCAGTTTACTTGCTCTTCCTACACTCATTCTCCAGTGACTGGTCACACAACACAACCATAGAAAGCTAGATATAACCTAATTATGAAGGAGAATCCTCAATTTCTTGAAAATTTGCCACCATTTACAGGATGGCATCACTTCAGCATTTTTGCTGAAAAAATTTAGTTACTCATTTAGAAAAGCATTCTTAAATTATTTATAGAAATGGCGACTCTAAAGTTGTAATTTCCCAGCTGTTATGAGACAGCAGTACTATAGCTAACCTTAAAAAAAATTAAAAAACAAAACAAACCCCACTTGAAAAATAACTGAGTTACCTTTAATATTTTGTAAAGGGATTGTTTTTCACTCTGAGTAAATTTTTCAAAAAAGGAAAATAATAACTACCTTACAGACAATGAAACAAATTTATGTCTTACCACTCATCACTAATGAAGAAGATCCAAAAAAACACTGATACTCCATTTTTAGAGAAGCATTCCATCTAAGCTAAGATGTATAAATATGAAATAGTAGTTATTCCTTCAGAAGCACAGCAGAACACAGAGATCCCCATTTTATATTCATTTCTACTTGTTGGCAACTTTGGAAAGTGCTTTGGAGGTCAAGTGGGATTACTGAGAAATAGTGTCTTTCTCCAAATTTACCATTTCCAAATTTACACTATTTACCCATGACAATCACTAACTTCTCCCCATTTGCCTGGTGCAACAAGTGTGTGTCTAAGTTCTAGCCTGATTATTCCATATAGTGAATCCATGAAGGGCCACATGCCACTACTTTTATGGAATTTCTGTTAACCCAGCAAACTATTTGCCTTTGGAATCAATAGGCAGACTGCTGTACAGGCAGACTATAAATAGTCTGCTATAAATATATATATATATATATATATATATATATATATATATAACATATCCATTTGTTTCTTATGTAAGTGTAAATTTATGAGAATGTAAATGTCAAAGACTTATCAATTTCTTATTGGGCCTGGTTTCTCGCTCTTAGAATCATGTGATCAAGGCAAGAGATTCTGTCTTCCTTTTTATTAAGAGGTATTTCTAACATTAGCAAGCTCTATTGTAGAGGTGAGTAAGGAAAAGTAAAGAAAAAACTGTACTTCATCATGAAAATAGGTCACAAATGCCCTGGGTTCTATTCCAGGCTTTACCATTACCTGCCTGATAAATAATTTCCAGCCTCTGATTTAAAAGTTTTTCCAAAAACTGAGTAATGATACCGATTGTTCTTCAAACAGGAAAAATCCAAAGGAGCAAACTATTAGTCACCAAATTTTAAGAAAACATGACAGAAGTACAAAGAAATCCCATACTGAAATGCAACAGACTCTGTCTACAAATTCTACCTAGAGGTTACTCTCTATTACTAGCCAAGAGCACAAACAATAACCTGTAAATGAGTCTCCATTAGTAGAGGATATATGGCTTAGACATTGCTGCTTGGTAGTTTTCTTTTAACACCAAAAAGGACCCAGGAAAAATGGACACATGATACATGTGTTCTTAAGAAATTCTTGGTCTACAGACTATGGAATGTATCTTCTGTTACTCTGAGAAAATATAATTCCTATAGCAAGGTTACAAAGGCTGTACTTCAAAAGTGAGTCCATCACTCACTAACCATTGTTTTACCCCAACAGAGATTAAGTAATTATTATCAGATAAGTAACTTCCATCAGATATAAGGGATGAACCACTCAGACAATCAAAATGCAAAAAAATAAGAAAAGGAATGGCATAATAATCTAAATACATATTTTCTGCTATATGCAAGTTATCACAGGCATAACACCTTGCCATTACATGAACTCACAATGAGAACAAGCAGTGCATCATTAATGTGCAACACAAAATGGAATTCAAACATTCATTCCATATACTTCACTAATAAAGTACTACTTTATACAAAATACAGAACACTTAACACACTCTCCTGAAGTTCCTCTAACAAGATGATTAATTAGGCAACAAAACAGACATCAGAGGTGCCCACAGTTTTTCTTAACATTTTACATACAAATGCAATCACATAATTCAAGTATCAAAATATATTCAACAATTACGCCTTACGGATTTTCAGTGTTCCTGTGCATAGTACAAACAAGCTCTAAGCTCTTTCTTTCCTCCCAAAAGAAGAAAGAAAGAGAAAGGGGGGGGAAATGGTATTATGATGTCCTAAATTCCCTGGATTCAGTAATTTATGTCTCTTTGCCCACAAATGAACAAACAATACTTCATTCTTTGTGATACTTCCCCTTCTCGGAAGAGATCGAATTCACACCAATTTTTTGAGGCTTTTCTCATGTTTAACAGCTTTCAAGTAATCCACACAATACTGAACTCTAATACAAACAAGCAAGAACACAACAGCAAATACTCAACATGCTACATGCAAACAACTAAAAGCTAAAGCATAAAAATCAGGACTTTTTGTGAAAAGCTTAAAAACAATGAAATAAAAACAAATTATCACATATGGGCAAAATATTTTTCTATGAATAATTCAATCAGAGCTAAACTACCTTCTGTGTGATAGCTCAGTTCCTATAAATATATTTTATTTTCACTCATATTTTGTTTCTCAAAAGGCTGAAAGAAAATATCATCACTCACTTCCATAAAAACTTTACCTCTGCCATTCTCTGAATCTTTTCCTTATAAAGGTAATTTAGAGTAATTCAAAATCCTTTTACAGTCCTGTTTTATATTACTTCTATTAGCAAAATTATTCATGATCTCTCTAAATGCAGTTCAGTTATGCATAATATGCCTGGTTTCTTTGTAAAGTTATACTGTTATACATTCTGGTATATTATAAATGAGAGATAAATAAAGAAAGCACTTAGGCATAAATTGAAGATACATGATCCTTAAGGTGCAAAAAACCCCACCAGACTTGGCACTGGACATTTTTGTTTGCTGTTTTAAGAAAAATTTTGTCTGGGCATAATAATCTGTACAAAAATGCCTGGCATCTTAAAATCACTCAGAATGTAAAATATCTGATATGAATAAAAGAGAAACTGGTTTTGGCAAAGCAGTTAAAAATTTCAAAACTTAGGATAACAACCTGGGGGAAAAAAATTGTGTATTATTGTGTCGATAATTGCATAACATTAAAACCTAAGACACAGAACTTATTTCCAGGACAAAAGTCCACAGCATTAGCAGCAGCTTAGTAAGACAAGCATGGCAAACCCTTTGACTTTGGAGGTTTTATGGTAGCTCCCCCTACACAATCTTGCTACAAGAAACTAAGATTTTAATCAGAAATTAAATATTTCTGCAGGTCTCCTGGAAGACAGAAAGGAAAACCTTCCAAGAGCTATAATTACTATAGTAACACTTATGAACCTGCAAGGTATATAATGCATTTATATAACACACACAAGGAAATTTCCAATAAAAGTAGGAGAACAGAAAACAAAAAGGCATGAAAGAATCTAAGAATTTAGATGCTACTCCTGACAGCACTAGTTAGGGCATCTTAACTAATGTCAGCAAGAGTTGTAGGTGTTGAGAATTCCAAAGAAAACCCCACAAGCAAAAAAGAACAAAAATGCCCATGGATTGAAACGTATGGACTGACTACATTAGGAAACCTAAAGCAAAAGCTTTTATTTTTGTATTACAGAAATAGAGGCAATATTTCCCAGAGTTTGCCTTTTTAAAGGGTTTTGTTTAAGATCCAGCATGCAAGATTACTCAAAAAATTTAAAAATAGTTACTTCCTAATTTTAAGCTACTTATTTATGACTACTATTATCTTTACCCACAGTATGTTACTCTCTTCAAAAAAAGTAAGTGTATTTTATGCTAAATCATTGCTATACATCAATTTCAGCCTCAATTCACATTAATTCTCACAAACACTGAGATACATATATACATAAATTTATTTAAATAAGGATGATTATAACAGATTCTTAAAAAATCTATTGTTTGAAGTAATTCCCAAGTTCAAATTATTAGTCAAAACACTTCCACAAAACTTTCTATTTAGGTTGTGATCATTATTTTTAAGAGTGTTTATTTTCTTACATGACCTGTTACAAAGACAGTTATTTAAATAGTTTCTTGCAAACATGAAATGCCATTGAAGAATCATATATTAGTTTAGCGTTCAGCTCACCACACAGAACAGTGAAGCCTCTAAAAAGATGCCAAATAATACCATCTGCATCTTGGTACTTTTAGTAACAAGAACATCTGCCCACTAAGAAATGAATAAAGACTAGCAAACTGATTGCAAAGCATTTAAAAATGTTTTTCTTATAACAAATCAATATTTTAATAATAAATGTGATTAGTCTTCACCCATTATTTTCTTATGTTTTACAACATTCATGCAAAAAATATTAGTGTCTATACACAACTAAGGACTCCAGTATAAAGTATTTTAGAAGAATGCGGGACTAGATTAACATAAAATCATACCAAGAGAAACAAAATACAAGCCAAAACTACAATTATTTCCCTGATGGCACCACATTCATATTCTCAAAATATTTTTCTGTGAATGAAAAAGTGGGTTTTCATTTTCAAAAACGAGTACATTTGTGCAAAACGGGTGTTATTCTTCTCCAGACTGGTTTTGCTGGTGCACAAATCACTCTCAGGATTTGAAAGAATTACACATAGCAAGAGTAATACACCAAAGGGTTTTTCTCATTTGTTTTATAATGTAAAGGCCATAGCTTCAAATGCAATGCTTTGACTGACAATTGATGTTAAAAACAAATTTAGCCAGAAGTTGTGGCATAATAATGCCCTACCTTAAGCTGACCTTTCTTGACAGTGAAAACTTCTGAACCAAGAGTCAAAGAACCTCAAAATGAATGTCAGACTAATCAGACCAGTCATAACATCCCCAAAGCACACTCCCACTAAAATGAGATTTTCTAAGCTGCAGGACTAATCATAAAATTACAGTCTAGCTGGTCTAAGCAGCTGATTGTTACTCTTCATTTATAAGAACTGCTGATCTTGATTATTTTGGTAATATTAATTTTTCTCCCTTTTTTGATTTACCAACCCAAATTTTCCTCTTTGTATAACTAAATGAGTCGCAGTTGTATAGTCTAGAGGTATAAAATTCCCAAAGAGCCAACAAAGCAGGCTACCATCCTGGTCAGACCCAAGCATTACACTTTGAAGAAAACTGTCATAAGCTCTCTTCATTTTTATTAAGCAGATAATTATATCCTGAAAAACTCCAGTACCAGATGTTCAGAAAAGAACTACATCCTGTGATGCAACATGTTTGTCAAAGAAACACACCTGAAAATCTAAACCCTATGTTCAAATTATCATAAACTGCTACAGCTTATTTCAGACCATTTGTAGTAATGCTGTAAGAGATATAATAATGTCAGCATAATAATGCATGCAAACACAGCTCTGATGCCAAGGGGATGCACCACAATATCAATAATACTGGAGAAGCTCTTAAATACTTCCACAGTCTTGTCATAAATCTGCATTCAAAAGTTTGCTAAGCCTTGAGTTCTGTGTTTTAAAACATGTCTTTAACACAAAACTCAAAAGAGGTGTACAAAAACAGCCAGGATAAAATTGTATAATTCTTGGAAAAGATCTTTTGTTTAATTATTGTTTCTTAAATGAAGTAAGTCACTAGAGATTAGACACAAAGAAAACAACTTTTCTTGAAATATAACTAATCACTGTTCAAATGACCACCAGTTCACCTGCACTGATCACTTATTACTGGTCACACTCCAGGTTCATACTGCATTCCAGCTATACTATCAGCAATACAGCACCTTGCAGAATTCATCTTACTGATATTAAGTCAGCAGCATTAGCTGAGACCCAACTGTCCTTTGGAGATGTGACCCTTAAAACTCAGAGAAAAGCGATACATTATAAAGGATTTCTAGAGAGTATCAACCCGGCCAAAAACCTAAATTCAAATCCGAGCTGTCCAAATTCCAATTCTGTGGCAGTTGTACACATTTTCATGGCCGTCTTGAAAATCCTTTTCATTCCAAAGATATTATGTCTTGATTTTCATTTGCACATTTTCTCTCCTTCTGTGACTACAACAGAGAGTGTGAATTGTAAATGTGTTCTCAAAGAAATACCCACAGAAACCCCTATAAACACTCAAGCGGTCATGGTATGATCAGAGATTGATAAATTATCTCCAGTTCACAAAAACACACTTCACACAAATTTATTTTAATTATATTTAAGTATAAAATGCTAATTGTTCTTAATCTAGTGAAAAACACAGACTTGTATAATTAAGGTACAATGTGCTATCCTCTATATAACGGGTCACAGAATCACAATATTTCACAAACTGAAATTAATTTATCCATAATGTTTCATTACAGTCTCTCAAAATATAAGTAACATAAAAATCATTGCAGCTGCATTGAAAAATCTACGATGGAAACCACATTTTCTAAGTCAGATTTTATAAATCATTTAATGTTATAAACTATGATGCTTAAAGTAAATACAGAAATTGGACAGCAAAAATGTTTTTTCTCTAATTCACTGTTCCAACAGGTATACTTCCTCTGTTTTCATTCCTTTCTCTCAGAACTTAAAGTCTTTTGTATTTTTGTATTAATTCTGACCAGATTACTTGGCCTTTCAATGGAGCATGGAAAGTTAAGTCTCGTAAGTAAAGAAAATCTTAATCCAATACCCCACCTTGTGGGAACCCAGCACTGCCTGACACTGTACAGAAACTGACCTTTTTGTCCTTCAGACTTGCCTACCAGGCCCCATCTTCTATCGCAAAAGCCAAATCATCTGATCCCAAACTAACTGTCAACTGCTCGTGATGGTGGGGAAGCCAGACATCAATCAATCAGTTTTTATCAGAGCCACTCTTCGTTTTTCTGTTGTGCTCATCTTATCATCTGACCCAGTTGTAGCCCTGACTTCAGAAGCTTAAGTAACTTGATGACAAAATATGCGTCTGTTTGTCCAAGATGCACATTGTTAAGGAGTGTGCTTGTATTTTTAGCAACTAGCTAATATTTTTTCCAGATAAACTGTCAAAATATTTGAGATTTTTTTCTCAGTTCTTAAGTTTCCTAGAAATGTTCACTGAAATACCACAATGCCTTTTTGGAACAACTATCAAGCAAGTTCAGGGTTTTTGTCTTTTGTTTGTTGTTGTTTTTTAATATAAATATATATGCATTTTTATTAAAAAATTAAGCAGGCTCCTTACTAACTTAAGCTAGCTAGGAGCCAAGGGCCTCTCAGAGGTACTGCATCCTACTCACATACCACTGCTATTCAATTGTACTTCAGTATTTTTCATGTGAATATAGATTAGTGACACATTTAAACTGCCCCAAAAATCAGTACCTCTATGGACATACAGATTTTCTCTTCTGCACCCTACTAAACTAGACCATTTTGTCTACACTTGTTCCGAACTGGATGAAGTACAATTAGCAGATACAATACTCAAAAACCAATATGATTGAAAGCTTCCAAAAATGATCTGTTACTGCTTCCAAAAGCCTTTTCATACATATTTATTAGTGAATTCTGTATCATGAGAGGGTGGGAGGGAATGGAGACAGGTTTTTTAAGGTTTTTTTTTAGAAAAACTACTGCTATTTCAGCTTTGATAATTTTACCACTGTCTTCATTGGCTTAACAATTGTGTCCTACTTTGACGCATCAGTTACAAAATGTTTATTTTTTTTCATAAAGCTGTATAAAATGTTTGACAAAAATCCTTGCTGTACTTTTTCAAAACTTCAGAGAAGGGATCCTTATTGCCATCTAATATGAAGCCTGAATTTGAAAATGAAAAGTGAAGGTATCTATAGAATATATACAAAATTTCAAGTAGATCTGACAATGTCCTTGCAATTTTTTTCACAATATCTTATAAATACTAAACACTCCATAATAAAAATAAAATCAAGTCTTAAATACTGTGTTTCTAATGATGATCCCAATTACATGAGTAAAACAAACCACTGCTTTGAGGCTTGTGCTGCAACTAGAAAAGTAAAAAATAATAACACCCTGTACAGAATTTCTTGTCGACCTAATGAACACCTCCGTGTATCACCGTAAAAATAATTTTCAAGATTATTCCATTTCAGCAGAGAAAGCCTTTACAACAGACACACAGAAAGTCTTCTCTCATCATATTTGAGTCTATGACAAATTGTTTATTTTACAGTAAAATTCATTCTATTCTCATAAAAATCACTTTTCAATATAATTGCAAGTATATTTAGAAAGTAATTTATTTTTCTATATAACTTTTGCCACAATAGTTGACTTTTACTTCTTGGATAATACGAAAAGGAACACGTATAGCTCAGGAGACAAAATATGAACCATGGAATTCCTTAGAACATAAAGAAAACACTTCATTTAAACTTAGTCTCTATTCCACTCTACATTCTAATTTTACGTGCTCTAAACTGCTAGATACCATTTGTGGTTGTGGGTATTTTTAAGCTCATATCCTATAAACATTTCACATTCATTTTAAGAATTATCAACAGGACTGCTTCTAAGAATGAAGTTAAAGATTGTAAGTTTCTCATATATTTATACCTTCCAAAAAAACGTTAGGTGGATAAGAAACCCACTAACATGGGAAATGCTGTAGAATTTTTCTGCAGTTAGCATCAGATCTTTATTATTTAGAGAGGAAAAATGGAAAAGTGTAAAAATCAAGATTTTTACTGTCCTCTGCTATACTGAATCTAAGGTATAAGGACTGAGTACAGTAAAAACAGCGTGTGACATGCAATTGTATCAGCTAATCACAGTCTGAAAGCTTCAGTTTCTGTAAGAATAAAGCAACATCATTCTAATTCACTTATGTGAGTGCAAAGAGTAGTGGATAAGAAGAGTTTACAAAGATATGTCACTAATTACTAAAGCATTGCTATTTTTGATGCTCTGTTACTAAATTATATTCACACTGTAAAATTATTGTAATTGAACAAACCTCGATTATAAAAGTTTTACAAAACTTTACAGTGGCAATCAAAAAATAAGAAAGTTAAAGGTCCCACTCCAGCTTTATTTACACACTCACAGTTAAGAAATTGAATGAAAAAAAAAAAAGATTCAAGAGACAAATAAGCCTTGCACCCAATTAGCTCTATAAATATAAAAGGTCTCTGATGATAAATATATCACCACACTTACTAAACATGTTTTCAAATCCTAACTAGTTCTTAAAAATATAAAAACATACTAGCATTTACAAAGGGTGACAGTGTTACATAACACCCTTCCTCAACACAGGAAACATGAGATATGAAAAATGAAAAGATAGATGGAAAATAATGAGGATAAAATTTATTCAGTATCTGTAACAGAGAAATGGGAACATTTTTTGTTTATTACAGTTTTCTAACTTATACAAACTAATTTCAATGTTATGATTACACAAACAATATCAGGAGCTATTAAAATACAGAGATGTTTATATAACATTTATACCAAACTAGATCCCTTTTTCTTTTTCAAAAAAGAAAAGGCTACTGTGACAACTGTCTGCATCTGCTACCAACTCATGATCACACTATCCTTTCAAAGCATTAGATAAAACTGAATAATCAATGAGAAATGTCAATACCGAAAAGTGATTCCTTCTGCAGTGTAAGTTTTATGCAAGTGTTTGAGTTTTGGTTGGTTAGTTTATTTCACAATTTTTATAAGAACTCTTCTTCAATATTGGAAATGTACTGAATTGATTTTATTGCATTTGGGATTTCCTAAAACAATATTTAGCTGCATCAGGAAAACACACAGAATCTTTGTTGCTTCACGTGCTAGGAATGAAAAAGAATAAAAAAATATTATCTAGAAGGCAAAAATATTGAGACTTTTCATCTACATACATCTTGATCTGCATTTCATCTCCAATAAAGCATGTCCTAAGGAACTATCAGACAAATAAATACACACATGCACTTACCAACAACTGGGTAAAGAAAGTGCACTTGTGTCTCAAAGTAATCCTTGTGCTTGCAATCATTAAGTCTTTAAATCCTTCCAAGTGAGATTTAACCACACTCTGAATATATATAACAAAAAGATCTCTGGTCCATTGTCTAAGATGAGAACTTTTAAGAAGCACTTAATATAAAAAAGGGGATCTTTGACATGATGAAATAGCATTATCAATATTCTATTACCACAAACGCATGAGATAGTTGTATCAACCTATAAAACACAAAAAAAACTAACCAGACGGTAGCATTCAGATTTTCCATGATGGCTATTTGCCATTAATTCCAGAGTGAGTGAAATATGAATATTCTTTCTCTACACTTCTCAAACACTTTCCTAAAAAATCTCTGAAGGGAGAATGCATGATAAAATCTGGTCCTTCTACCAATTCATAATCTATATTTCCGTGCTACTTCTACAGTTACTAAGTGGAAGAAACCCTAACCATACACTGACTGGGAGAAGTAATATCACTGCATACATGCTATAGAATTTCCATACTTTCACTTTAAATCCCATTTGTCCAATGCACAAATTACTAAACTGTAAATAGCCTTGACTACACAATTCTCCTCTACCATTGTGTCATCTCAAAAAGACAATCCGACAGTAATGGTAATGACACCCTCTCAGACAAGCCTGTGGGCATTAATATTTAAATCTTACCTATCCCTTGTGATTGGAATTCAGCCTCTATTCACAAACAAAAACTAAATCAATGTTCTTAGAGTTCAAACTAGATCCCTAAACAGTTTGCCACTCTCCATGCACAGATAAGATAAACTTTCTTTGACCCAAGAGATGAAGTTGCCATGACGATCAGAGAGTCCACTTTCTATATTGATATTTTGCTGATGTAACAACAAATAGAACCAGATCCTAGGGCTGATAATGGTGATTAATTAATACTAATATTGATCTCTACAAGCAAGAGACAAGGCTATTAACTTGAAGCCTGAAAAGTCAATTGTTACCTGTGGCAGAGATACTAGAAGCTGATTTTGAAACATAATAAACAAATGTGCTATCTTTATGCTAATACCTTTAAAGGGGTACATCGCTTTCTCAACCACAGTAACTTCGCAACTCAAACCTATTATTTTAGTTAAATCTTTTCATCTGCATCCAAAAGAGATAAATGAACTTCAAGATTTCTAATAGAAGCTATACAAACTGGTACACACTGAATGCGTGTACCACAAAGGACTAAAAGCGCTCTTACAGAATATAGCGCAAAGAAAGCTAAAGCAGACTTTTTTAGAGAATATAAAATATATAAATCACAGGATTTTGAATAGAAATGCTGAGCGTGTATTTATCTAGTAAGAAGCCTATTTTGTCCCTCATTTGAATAGAAAAAACTAATAAAACCCACAGGTGAAAGCTTCACTGGGAAGATAACAACCTTGAAAGCATATCCATGCAAATCGAAGAGGAATACTGGCTTCACCTAACATTTAATTTACAGGCTATATTTAAATTAACTGCAATTATATCTTTGTGTTAGAGTGCTTGGCCACAACATAAAGCTGGGACATACATACTGTCAAAATGCCTCGTCAAGACTCTCTGGGATTCCTTCACCCTCTTTAGGGACACATTTTAAAAGTTTCATAAAAATCATATAATAAGAAAGAAAAAAGGTCCTCTCTTTTTGAAAAAACAAAAGTCTTGTCCATCTTGTAATTTGCTCTAGTCATCTTTCCATGCAAAGTAGATCATTTTCTTCTGGCTTAAGAAATGTTGTTTTGACCAAAAAACGGCTTTTGCCAGTATGCTGTATGACCGTGCAGCAAGTTTTCTTATTAGTAAGTCACCTCTGTAGTACTGATGAAGTATATTATATGTTTAATGGAAATAATTGGCAATACTGATGGACAGTTTGGTTTCCTCCTTCATTCATTAAACAGAGCCCCAAAAGAATCTTTACTTTAGTTATTGCACAGCTAACAAAAGCAGGAATTAGTAGATACCAGAAAGAAAAAAAAAAGTAATTGCATTATTTTCCATCTCAAACAAATGTCTTAAAAATATTTTAATTTTTATTAATGCATGACTGCAAACACACAGTGTGAGTATCCTGCACAATAAATAGCAGTTGTTTGCCACAAATTAATACTCAGTCTCAGAAAACTAAAAAATCATCATTCACCATTCATACACAAGTGGTACAGGCAGCTGCTTACCTACTTCTCTGCTTTGATTAAACTGAAACCATTGTAAGTGCCTTTAATGTGCTACAGTGCAATTTAAAGGAAAGTACAAAGTGAAACTCTGTCAGGGAAGAAAAATGTCTATTAAAAAAAAAAGATAAAGATAGAAAATACTTAATTTCCTAGCCTACTTTAGCAATGACACATGTTAAAGCTATCTGTGAGTTGCATTTTGTTATTTTGGAATTTTATAAGAGAGGGCAAAACACAAAAAAAGAGAGATTCTCACTTCTTAATTCTGTTTCTAAACCAAACACCCACATATAAGCCTACTGGATCTCAATGACAATGGATCAGTGTGTCTGTACAAGTGCCTCTATTAATTTACAAAATTCACTGAATGACTTACGAGTCTGTAATTTGTAGATTGGTAGATTTTCCTGCACATTTCCAATAATTTAAAATATTTTTCCTGTTCTTTCACATGGATTCGACTCTTGAATCCAAACAAAAATGGGCAAAAGCAATACTGTACATCAAGCCAAAAAAATGTCACTGAATACCTTTTTTTTATTATTAAT